>NC_068988.1:66039930-66041611 GCF_001194135.2 Octopus bimaculoides | reverse complement strand
TATATATATATATATATATATGTATATGCTTGTATATCTATCTATCTATCTGTCTATCTATCTATCTATCTATCTATCTATCTATCTATCTATAGATAGATAGATAGACTAGTCATAGGATTAAATAGATTCTAGGCACAACACGCATGAACCCAGAAATGGCTAGGTACAATAATATAGGATTCAGAGGGAGGTAAAACAACCATGAAGTTAACGGGTTTTGGTAAGATACTGTAGATATGTGAGTACTAAATGCAATTTCAATCTCAGACCCGACTCGGATTTTTTTGTTTCTAGGTACGGCATAGTGTTAGAAACAGAGCAAAATGAGGTTTAAAATTTTCTACGTCTGTTTCAGTAGAATTTAATTGATATATTCATAGATTAATTATAATATATCATCCACCATCGTTAGGTAAATTTTTAAAGAAGTGTCAAACAAGTGAGATAATACCTTGGTCATGGGTAATGCATCAAGTTTTGTTGGATAATCGGCATTTTAAAATTAGCATTCGAATTTATATAGAAATTAAGAGTGGCTTTAACGGGTATGCGAAAAGCAAAGAAAACAAACGATTATATTATTTCAAAACACTTATATAAACTACTTTATAATTAATATTGGCTATAAGAAAATACAAGAATCGCAGACAAGCTGTAACCATGTTCAATTTCTACAGAGGCTCACTTGACCTTACATTTTATGGGACTTAATATGCCAAAGACTTAATATGTCAAATACTGGGTTCTATGTAATGGACTCTTTCCTACCCCAAAATTTCATTGCCTGTATCTGAAATATTATTTGTGTATGAACACACACACACATACACATACATACACACACACACACACAAACATATATATGTATTGAGACAAGGTATAGCTAATGGTGTTTATACATTCCTCTATTCTTGCAAATTCCACTCAGCTTATGAATTATTTTATAATCTCATTAATAACTACGTGTGTGTGTGTGTGTTTGAATGTTGCTATATAATAATAATAATAATAATAATAATAATAATAATAATAATAATAATAATAATAATGAAATTATTGTATACAGTGCTCAGGTGAACTACAACTTGTCAAAAGTGCGTATAAAGCATATGCAATAATGTACAAATGTCTGGAAAGTGAGCAGTACATGAATCAGATACATGCCTGCGTGTGTATGGAGGGGAGAAAATCAGGTGTAGTGTTCGCGAATCTCAGGAAGTATGGAAGTTTTGAAGGATGCAGTGCTCCGACAACTAACGACTGATGCCGGTTGTTTGTTCCATGCTTCAGCAACTCTTAGCGTGAAAAAATGTATATGAGAAAACTCACGTTCAACAAAACGCGAAGAATCGTTCAAATGCCATGGGATTTCACCATCTAAACACATATACTAAATATAGATTCAAGGTATATTTAAGATCCGATAGGAAAGACAAGATTTCCGAATAGCTCTACTGTTTACGCTACGAGAATTCATTTCACGAATAAAACAATTGAGAACTTCATGACACGTTTAGGTATATAAATCAAACATTCATTTCCTGCAATAGTCCTTAAATATATGCTGTAATACTTGTAACGTTGGTTATCATGCAAAGCAAAATACTGTGATTGAAATGCTGCTGCCGGCAAGAATAAATAAAAGTTCACAATTCCGATACTGATATATCAATATATA
>NC_068988.1:66038331-66039633 GCF_001194135.2 Octopus bimaculoides | reverse complement strand
ATATATATGTATATATATATATATATATATATGGATGGATGGATGGATGGATGAATGTATGTGTCCATGCAAGCAGGCATAAATAGTATTCATATATACATTTATATACACATACATATATACATATGTGTGTGTGTGTGTGTGTGTGTGTGAGTGTGTGCACTCACATGTTTGTAGTGTATAATGATCGACAAACCTGACACGATGGCTACGGAAACTAATGCTGAAATCAATTATTATGAAGGAATTACTCTGCAACATCACGAGATGACTGAAGAGATGGTATGAATACTTTCAGCAATTGTCCGATGCTTTTGGTGTCATAGAACGTGTGGCATTTCATATCATACACATTTCATATATAAGGTTCTGTCCTCAATACGACATATTCATTACTGGAGTAGTTACATAGTGTATTTGCTTGTATAGCGAATGAGAGAGTATCTGCTGAGAGTGAAATACGATCTGAAATTAATTTGGTCGTTAAAAACATGTTTGCGCATTTCACAAGAAATTAGATAGAGAAAACTCTGGAACTTATAGAGGATTTCAGTTCACTCATTAGTAAGCAAAATATTCACTCCTATTCCGCATACAGATTAATTAAAAGAAAATGTCAAATAACACCAAAGACAGTAAGATATACATGGTATGGTACGTCAGACAATTCCAGGAGGAATGTATGGAATATGACAGGTTCCTGTACGTGATGCTTATTGACTTTCAAAACATTCGATAGTGCGGGTAGCTGAAATATGGAATAAATCCTAAGGAAATATAATTGTATCAGAACCTCACATCTATAGGGGAAACCCTCACACTGGAATTATCTAACATTGAGGAGACACATCAGAATTATTTGTTGTAGCAAAGTGTCGAAAAGGGGGTTTTGTTGAAACCTACGATGATTTCCATCTTTCTTGCAGCAATGCTAAAGTAAGCCTGCTGTAATTTTGAATAAGAAGTATAAATACAAACCCGCTAAGATGTAGATCTCTTCTAAGTAGCTTATTGTTGAACTACCCACATCTTTGTTAAAGACCTTCTACATTAAAATTATATACTTTCACAGGAAGGAAAAAGACAAGGCAATTCACGAACTTTTTATACTTTTTAAATGACAAACAAATCTATTCGTGCTATTATCCAAAATTGGAACAGATTCATAATAAAACAGCAACAGCCAGTGTGATATTCAACATATTTTGTCTTGTTCCATTCGTACAAAATCCATGCAATAATCACATTCCACCATATATATATATATATATATATATATATATATATATATATATATATATA
>NC_068988.1:66035358-66038321 GCF_001194135.2 Octopus bimaculoides | reverse complement strand
ACACGCATATATGCTGAGAACCCCTTTGGT
Source organism: Octopus bimaculoides (assembly GCF_001194135.2). Classification (NCBI taxonomy): domain Eukaryota; kingdom Metazoa; phylum Mollusca; class Cephalopoda; order Octopoda; family Octopodidae; genus Octopus; species Octopus bimaculoides. Next base: position 66,038,291 of record NC_068988.1, on the reverse strand, counting down.
CATGACTGACCATGGGATTGCACCTAGAAAGTTAACTTTCCAGGCACAAGTCCAAGCAAGATCATATATATATATATACACAGAGAGAGAGAGAGAGAGAGAGAGAGAGAGAGAGAGAGAGAGCGTGAGTGAGAGAGTGATGTACAGATAGTGAATATTTAGAATAATAAGGTAGAATGTTGGATGATTATATATATCGTTCTATTTATTTAGATTTTATTTACACATTAAGCGCTTTCTTTCGTTATCGGATTTATCAAAAAGTGGTTTAAAGTTAGCTTTCTTGGTCTTTGTATTTATAAAAAATGTTGTGGTGCTTGCCAAACAAGGGGGAAGAAAGAAGAAAAAAAATCCAGAAGCGTGGATTTTGTATTACTATGGTCAGATTTATATGTTTAGTACTTACTGGCCTTTTAGGGTGGGAAAGAAAGAAACATTGTATTTGAATTGGTCAAGGTTTTGATTGGAAAACCAAATGTTTTGACTTCCTTCAGTGAAAATTATAATTGCATTTCCAGGTCTTGTTCTTTTTGTATTCATTAAAGATTAGTTGTATGTATGCAGTCAACTTTTTGGATTGAAATTCTTGATGTTTTCGAAGGATTGATTTCTTAGTTCACTATACACTCACAATGCAATTATATATATATATATGTGTGTGTGTATACGTGCACACACAATACATATATATATATATACATATATATATATATACACCCATACATATATATGCATATGTATATACATACATATATACATACAATACATGTATGTATATATATATACATACATACATATATATATATATATATATATATATATATATATATATATATATATATATATATATATATATATATATAAGCACATACACTCAAAGGCATCTCTATATGTACAAGTTCATATTTGTGCACACATACACACACCACACATACATAATAAAGGAATTAAATAAATAATGGAATTAAAGTTTCATCCCTGTGGTTAAATAAATTTGGAAAGCTTTGGTCATTTTAGCCACTACTTTGATTTTTGTCCGAGTATTGTCCTTCAGACTACAAAATGGAATTTTTAATAAATCAATACACAATGCTGTCACAATTGTATTTCCAAATTCATCTATTTCTGGTTGGCTGTTTTGTTTTGAATTTTAAAGCTCAAACCAAGAACTTTCTCCTTTTGCATAATAAAAACGATATGTGTGTGTGTATGTGTTTGTATGTGAGTGTGTAAGTTGTCGTGTGTCTTTCAGTCTTTTAACCTCTTACATCACCTAACTTCCATGCCATCATCAGCACCCTACGAGCAAAATCATACTGTAAAATCCTTCCTTTCCCACTCAGCTCTTCATCTGGTATTTGTAACACTAATATAGTTATGTCCACACTGCTACCGGTATGTATTTGCATCTGTCTGAAGTGTACTGATAAACAAAATACAAGATGAAATTAAGAACTTCCTTTTTGTAAGCATGATGCACTCTGTTCGATCTCAGTTCATGAAATATCGATCAAGTGAGTGAAAATGTAAACACAGTTGACATGTAGAAACCCTTCAAATGAACAGTTCCTGTACTTTACAGGACCAGACATGCCATCAATTACTGATGAGATACTGACTAAGAATTATGTAAACAAATATTAGGGAAATTCTCAGCCAATTATACCATAAATTGATTGATCACTTGATTGAATAACTAATATACACAACGCGTATACGACCAATAAGGAATCATTTATTATATCAAGAAAGAAAACTGATATGTATAGAAATACAATTATCTTGTGCGATAGTGACACTGTAGAATAACTGTTCTCAGGGTGGTCCACACGCCACAACGTGTAGATTGTGACAATATTTTGTTGGGGAGTGGGACTTCAGCATGAAACATAAGTACATAAGTAATGAGTTAAGACAACGTGTTATAAATTTTTAAACTTCTTTTGAATGTGAACATGAATATATACATATGCATGTACATACACGTGCACACACACACACACACACACACACACACACACACACACACACACATATATATATATATATATATATATATATATGTATGTATATATCAGTATACACACGTGGGAGCACATTTGTGCAAAACAAGGCGACGAAATTAGTATTGGAATACCAAAGGTAGAATAACGTAGTGTTTTCTTGAAGCAGAAAGGACTTCATAAACAATTTCTGTCTTACGTAACATCGTCAGGCAGTTATAAGTATATATAGATGCATACACACATACATACATACATACATACATACATACATACATACATACATACATGCATACATACATACATACATACATACATACATGCAACTATCCTCTTACAAGACAATATCCCACAATGCATTTGCAGCACCGGTGGTGATTACGACATTTGGAATACTGGATTTGCCTGTAGAAGAAATTCACTCCATAGACATTAAAACCCGTAAGATCGGCTGGTAATCTCAGCAGAACAAGTGATATCGACAAGATCTACCCAAGAAGATGAGATAACTGCAAGCAGCTTTCGAATGTCATGTAGTATCTTCAGAGAGCCCTTCTAATCGACAGCAGCAAAAATAAATATACGTTAAATTCTTCCTCTCAAGAAGAAGCTGGCTTCTAAAAATGTACGCGATACAAAGCTCCACCGTTGCAATGTAGATAACAAAAGCAATGTCACATTTTAAACTTGAATAAAGTCTTGCATAATTTTACTGTTCCACTTACAGATTATGTTTGTAAGGTTCGACTTCTTTTTCTGAAGCCCAAACTCGTCTAGATTGTCAGATGGCCATTTGTTCACAAAACCAAGTGCACTTACAAATACATTGGTATAAACGCGAATTTATAATCTTGATATAGAATGCATGTATATACGTTTGTATGTATGTGTGCATAAATATATATATATATATATATATATATATATATA
>NC_068988.1:66033907-66035160 GCF_001194135.2 Octopus bimaculoides | reverse complement strand
TGTGTGTGTGTGTGTGTGTGTGTGTGTGTGTGTGTATTAATCGAACTGGAGCGTTCCCAAAAACACGTTGAGAAATACAGCTTTAAACTGTCATACTGCCATTGAAATTTTCTAAAAGACACAATTAAATCTGAATATTGTATTTGTTGTGTCTGTGTAGGTGTGTGTGTGTAAGGGTGTGTGTCTGTGTAGGTGTGTGTGTGTTTGTAGTCTTTAGAAATGTAAATAGATATACATAAACAAAAGCAATACTAGTGTAGTAGAATCTAGAATGTATTTGAGTTGAGCGTCATTTCGAAGATTCGCAACTAATTCAAAGTGTGTTGAAGCATCTGCAGAGGAAATTTCGAAGTAACTGTTAACAGAGTTGTGCGCGTGTGTGTGTGTGTGTGTACGTGTGTATGTGTGTGTGTGCGTGTGTGTGTGTGCGTGCGTGCGTATGTGTGTGTATCCGTGCATACGTGTTTGTGTGTGCTTGCGTGCGTTCGTGCGTGCGTGCGTGTGTGTGTGCCGTGTGTGGTATATTCACACACACACATATACACACACATGTATACATTCTAAATGAGTGTGAGGGGGACAGAAACATAATTGTGTCCATTTCTGTGTAGTGGCATCAGTACCTGTGCATGTGTATACTTCTGCGTGTGATACCTGCGTACTTGGATATAACTGTCGCTCTTCTGATTAAATAAATATTTGTATAGCTTAAGCAGATTTCTGTAATATACAGTCTCTTATTTTTCCTCTTAATTTTTTGGTTGCAAATACGCGTTAATAGGAAGGAATTGCATTCCATATGTCATTTATAAGCAGACATCGCTCAATAATATTTACCCAAAGATTTGCTCAGTTGAAAGTTTCCGATTACAAAATTTCACACGAATAGCTAAAATCTATGGATATCGTATTTATATAGTGTCAATCAATCTATAAGCCTATCATACAGGGAGAAAGAATTTAATCAAATATAAGAATGGTTAACATTTTACATCTACTTACTAGCATAATGCATTTATATCGATGGAAGACATATTTTGTTTTTAAGTGAAAAGCAGTGTACCAATCGTGTACCAACAGTATGTGAGCCTTTTATAAACACATATATTTTGCACTTTTGGGCTTTTCAGATTAACGATAGTTAACGGGTTAATGTTACAAAATGCTTTGTTATGTTGGGTATATATATTTATATATTCGTATATACATCAATAAAATATATATATATATATATATATATATATATATATATA
>NC_068988.1:66031392-66032013 GCF_001194135.2 Octopus bimaculoides | reverse complement strand
TATATATATATATATATATATATGTATATATAATGTTTACATATATATGTATGTTTGTATATACATATATTTGTGTATGTGTATATATATTGATACACTAGGTGTGCATAGATGCTTGCGTGCAAGCATGTGTACGTACCACATACTATGCATTCATACATACATACATACATACATTTATACATACATACACGCAGGCATGCACCCATGCATTCATGCACCATGCATACAGACATATATACATACATACATGCATACATACAAACACACACATACATAGGGAATACAGAATTGATAAATACAAATCCGAAATGTGATAAGAACGCAAGCACAATATATTAGTCCGACTACTTAAATTAATAATTAGCATTTTTAAATATTTCAAGACGTTCCCTTGCATTATCATTACTCAAGATAATTATCAAATTAGCTTTGAGTTCTCAATTCAGCGACTCAGTTATAGTGCACACTCTTCACGGCCTGTTCAGGTTCTGAATATATAAGCTATGTCACATGATACGACATGAAACATTACCCTACGGTGTAATTTTTTCAAACTCATATACATAAATGCATACATACATACATACATATATATATATATATATATATATATATATA
>NC_068988.1:66029399-66030569 GCF_001194135.2 Octopus bimaculoides | reverse complement strand
TATATGTGTGTGTATATGTGTATATATATATATGTATGTGTATATATGTATATGTACATATATATATGTATGTATATATTTATATATACATATATATACAAATGCGCGCGTGCACGGATACACACACACACACACACACATATAGACATATATATATAAATATATAAACATATATAATACGCGCTGGTCGGATTTTCGCTATTACCGAGAAAATCTCACAGACACATTGCATCAAGATTTGAAAAAATATCCAAGCTCAAACCCTCCAGCTGACTCACTTGGAATTTGGCAATGATGCCATGGAAAAAAACTCGCATGAAGGCGTGGTGCAACTGTCTCAGACATAGCTGCACCTCATTGGAGAGCGAGGCAGCCTCAAACAGGCCGTTCACAAACCGAAATGAGAGGCGAATAGTTATGGACGATCGTAGTGAAACAATCTAATGAACCACAAAATTGCTCACGCAGTGGGAATAAACACAAGATCAATGTATACCATTTCAACGGAGGATGTGTGCAAGTCGTGAATGTCAGCGCAAATTGGCCCGAAGATGGTGACAGATCAGAGGAAACAACTCAGCATAGAAATCCCTCAGAAAACGCTGGCTATGAAAAACCACGACCTAGACTTCTTGAAAATCATCATCACTAGTTATGAGACATGGGTTTTCTGTTCTGTGTTTGATCCGTTCGGTCACCTTGCATGCAAACGAAATCCTGGAAACGTGCACTATATGTCAGTATTCTATGCGTAACAGTCGGAAACTAACTCGGCCTAGCGGTGCATGCGCAGAGAGGATGGCGTCACCTCCCACCCACAGGATACTTTTTGGCGGGATCTAGTGTGTATGCGTGTGTTTGTGTATGTGTGTGTGTACACGCGCGCGTGCATGTGTGAATACACTTATGCAATTATGACCCTTTGTGTTTGTATATTTTCCTGACCACTGCATGGCGAACGATGATAATTTTGCATTTTTACGTTTTGGTATACTAAGGGTTCCAGAGCATACTCGAGTCGATTAGTTTGACTAAAACATTTAAAAGCAGCCCCCTAGCGTAGCAGAAGTGCAATGATTCAAAGCAAGGAAAGACATTTATGTGTGCGCGTGTATGTGTGCGTGTGAATGAATATACATATGTAAATATATATATATATATATATATATA
>NC_068988.1:66025795-66026589 GCF_001194135.2 Octopus bimaculoides | reverse complement strand
TATATATATATACATATACACATATATATATAAATATATATATACATATAAATACATATGTATGTATATACATATATATACATATGCGTGTGTATTCATATATATGTGAGTGTGTGTATATATTTGAACACGGAGAAAAGTCGACTTCATCATGTAAATACAGACTCATATATGGTTCATAGGAGCATTGTGTGTTGTAATGTACATATGGTTCGAAAGAATTCATCACTTTGTTTTGCCTATCAAAGTCACACACAAATAATATTATCAATAATATTAATTATTGGCAGTATAGAAACGTTACAACGCAGCGAACTGGCAGAATCGCTAGCACGCCGAACAAAATGCTTAGCGCCATTTCATCCATCTTTAAGGTTTGTGCTCAAATTCCAGCGTGTTCAACTTTTTCTTCCATCCTGTCAGGATAGATAAAATAAGTAGCACCTCAGCACTGAGATCGATGTCGTCGACTTAAATTCTTGCTCGAAATTGCTGGCCTAGTACCCAAATTGGAAACCAATAGCTATCACTGCGTGTGTGGATATACTGGGTTGTCCGGAAAGTTCGTGCCGATTTGTAGTAGCTTACCTTTCGAATTATTTGCCATGAAACCACCTCAATTCAGGGAAGAGAGTATATTTTCAAGCTAAAGGAAAGATGGAGACGCATCGTGCAACAAAATGGTTCATATTTTGTTGATTAAAAATGTAATGGCAAGTATTTATTGACCTTTTTCTTTCCTTTAAAAATCGACACGAACTTTCCGGACAACCCAATATATATATATATATATA
>NC_068988.1:66018021-66025640 GCF_001194135.2 Octopus bimaculoides | reverse complement strand
TATATATAATGTATGTATGTATGTATGTATGTATGTATGTATGTATGAATGAATGTAGTGATCATGAAACCAATGGACAACGAAAGCAGGCAGTGCAGGGAGAAGATTTAAGAAATCTTGCATTCATTTCAAATCATATCGAATATATGTGTGTGTGTGTGTGTGTGTGTGTGTGTGTGTGTGTGTATGTGTGTGTGTGTGTGTGAGTGTGTGTGGCACTCCGTCGGTTACGACGACGGGGGTTCCAGTTGATCTGATTAACAGAGCAGCCTCCTTGTGAAATTAATGTGCAAATGGTTGAGTACTCCACAGACACGTGTTCTCGGGGAGATTCAGCGTGACAGAATGGGACAAGGCTGGCCCTTTGAAATACAGGTACAACAGAAATATGAAGAGTGAGAGAAAGTCGTGGTCAAAGACTACAGCAGGGTTCACCACCCCCACCTGCCGGATCCTCATGGAGTTTTAGGTGTCTTCGCTTAATAGACACTCACAACACCAGGTCTGGGAAATCAAGCCGCCAACCTACGATCGCGAGTCGCTGGCTTAACCATTGGGCCATTGGGCCTACACACACGCACCCACACATATACATACATACATACATACATACATACATACATACATACATACATACATACATATATATGATATGACATTATAAATACTTCATCATAATATATTCTTATTTAAACGCAGTATCGAATACGAATTCCACAATGACACGGTGAATAACAATAGATTTATTAATTTAGAAAAAAGTCAGCATATGTAGAGAATATTAAACATCTACCGAGTTACTGTATTGTTATATGAATTTTGCTGTGAATAGACTAGGTTTCTTACTAAATCGACATTTTAGAAATTATAGCTCCGTGAGAAATGCTAAATTATACGTTTCGTTATTTGGAATCTTTACTAATGCATTTAGAAGACGAAAATTGCGCAATAAGTAATCACATACCATTTCTTCTGGCCACTTCTCCATCTCTCATCTATTCGCTATCGACGATCTGTAGGTATGTGTGCATAAATGAAAGACTATATATATATATAATATATATATATATATATATATATATATATATATATATATACATATATATATGTATATATATATGTATATATATATACATACATATATATATATACATACATACAATTGCATAAATATATATGCGTGTATGTAAATCTAATACATTTATATATGTACAGCTATACATATATAAATATATAGTATATAGATAGACAGATAGATGCATATATATATATGTGTGTGTGTGTGTGTGTGTGTGTGTGTCTATGTCTGTGTGTGTTTATATATATGTATGCATGCATGTAGTGTATGCATGTATGTATGTATACTCACAGACAAACACACATATGTATATATGCATATATAAGTGTCTGAGCGTATATATATGCATGCATATATACATATGCATATTTAAACATATATATATATATATATGTGTGTGTGTGTGTGCGCCAGTGTGTATCTGCGTGTGTGTGTGTGTGTGTGTGTGTGTACATAGGTTCACTTATATATATAGCAACATCAAAGTGATTGAGTTGTTGTACAGTTCTATCTCCGCCTAATTATACTGGTCAGAAGTACAGTTACATCTGAAAGAAACCATCTATTCGACACCTGCTATCACAAAACGGACGAACGTTAACTAATTCAGTTAATATTGGTAGAAGTAGATATTCCCATAGCGATTCCTTTCCAAAATTGATATCTTTTGTTCGAAACATTTGCAAGAAATATATTTTCAACTACTCGCCATTTTCAATAGAACTCGTTGCAACGTTGCATAGCAGCAGGATGATTTATTCATACATACATACATACACCCATACATACATATATACATACATACATACATATGTATATGTATATATATACATATGTGTGTGCTTGTAAGTATATATGTATATATATATATATATATATATATATACATACATATATATGTACATATATCTATGTATACATATATATATACATATGCATATATAAATGTATATATATATATATATGTGTGTGTGTGTGTATGTATATGTAAGTATATTTGTATGTATTCCTCCCTAATATGGAATAAATCATAAACAAAACATAGGCACACAAACAGTAAAACAGACAGACAAGCAGATAGATAGATAGATAATATTTTATTATTTTACCCTTTTACTTGTTTCAGTCATTTGACTGCCGCCATGCAAATCGACCCCGGGACTTATTCTTTGTAAGCCTAGTACTTATTCTATCAGTCACCTTTACCGAACCGCTAGGTGACGGGGAGATAAACACACCAGCAACGGTTGTCAAGCAATGCTAGGGGGACAAACATATTTCTAAATCGCTATGCTCAGCCTTTATAACAACAATAACGCATGCCTCATCATTTCTTGAGTAAGGTGAGAGTTTGCCATTATCATTTTCTCAAAGAATTAGCAAAAAATGCAGCAATGACCCCAAAAATATATATCTTCAAATACCTTATGCACCCTGTATATATGTGTATATATATATATATATATATATATATATATATATATATATAATATATAATATATATGTGCGTGTGTATACAAATCTTAGTTTTTGCATGTTTGTGTATGAATGTGATTGTGTGCGCGTGCGTGCGTGTGTTTGTGTGTGTGTGCGCGTACGTGCGTGTGTTTGTGTGCATGTGTAGGGTCTAATAACGCCAAACTGAATAGCGATAGTCTTAAATTATGCAATATCTACGATTCAGGCTGGTGGACATAAAGCTTCTTCGGTGAAAGCATTTCACGTACTGAATGCATTTCCTATTATATATTAATTAAAGCTGAAATGCGCGTATTAAATGATTTCATAATATTATTGTTTTGTTCGAATTTTTTACTACAACTACCATTTGGAGTAGTTCGTTATATTTTCTCAAGACGAAAATTCTTGTAACGTGCACCACTTCTTAGCTTAACACGAAATATATATATATGTGTGTGTGTGTGTGTGTGTAAACAGAGTGGTCAAAACGTCTCTACGCAATAAGTAGTTTGGTGCAAAATGAATATTTCTTAAGATGATATAAGACTACAAAAAAATACGTTAGACTTTAAAAATCTTTATAAATGGTGTTAAAAGTGTCATCCTTTATTTTCAATGCATAAAATGTTATTCTTTTTTTTTACTGCCTTGTGAGCACTTCCTATGCTGCTTTCCGTTTTCTGTGAAAATTTGCGTTAGGACTTTCACGGGCTTGACAACAGTTTATCAGAAATATTGGAGAGTATTTCATCTCAAAGAATAGTAGGCCTATCGCTCCTTGCTGTGTCTTCCACTGAGCCTCTTTTTCTAAATGTTCTCATCAACTCCCGCAATGTCTCACGATGTTGAACAACAGTATTTGGAAAAGTTTCACTGAACATCTGTTCCACAGTATCGGTGTATTTGTTTCCAGATGGAAACAGCCATTCAATTAAAAACATACGTTCTTCAATGGTTAGCATGTCGACACTCTGAAGGGTACACAATGACTGACACCCGGCCTTCCACATTGTGATAGCTAAGTTGCGCATGCGTAGGATGAATAATTTCCCTGTGGAGAGACCTTTTGAATACCCTGTATATATATATATATATATATATATATATATATATATATATATATATATATATATATGTATATATATATATATATATATAATACAAAGAATATGTATGCATGTATACCCACATATATGTACATATTTACATCTACATGTGTATATAGATGCATATCAGGGTACAGGACGTTAGAAAAATGAACTACAGACAACGGAACGAACACATAGGAAAACAGATAGCCACTTGGAATTAATCCTTCGTCAGCTGCCTGTATTCTAACTATATATATATGTGTGTGTGTGTGTGTGTGTGTGTTTGTGTGTGTGTGTGTGTATGTATCCAATTAAATATCTTTTCATTATTGATTGAGTGCATGTGTGAATTTTCAGGTACCTGTGCATATGTGCGCATATATGTCTATCTTTAAATGCCTCTGTGTGTACGTATGCGATTGTGTATGTGTATCTATGTGTGTATGTGCGTCTGATATCGATCTTCTGCAAAGCGCAAGTCAGATCCATAAATATCTACATATACAAGAAACGAACATTAAAAAATGACACACATTTATACATGCACGCGCATAGATACAACGCATAAGCTTTTGGGGAAGGGGCTAGAGTTGGGGGTTGAACGATAAACTACGATGTAATTGTAAGAAGGCAAAATGATCCTGATAAGGAATCTGATGACGATAACGATGATGCTGGCGGTGATGGCGATGATGACAATTATGATGATGGTGGTGCTGGTGCTCGTGTTGATGATGATGATGATGATGATGATGATGAAGAAGAGGAAGAAAAGGGGAGAGACGGAGAGATGAAGATCAATTTAGACATAAATTCCAATAAAATTATTGATATCTGATCGATTTATGATTGATCTTTGTCTACTGTAAAGTGTACAGTCGTAAAATTAGTCTCGTTTGTGAGTTAGCAATATTGTTTTATTCTCAGAAATTCAATTATTCTAGATTTTCTTTTCTTTTCTATTATTATTATTATTATTATTATTATTATTATTATTATTATTAGGGCAGCGAGCTGGCAGAATTGTTAGCACTATCCGGGCAAAAGGCTCAGTGGCATTTCGTCCGTCTTCACGTTTTGAGTTTAAATTGTACTGTGGTTAACTTTGCCTTTGATTCTTTCTGGGTCGATGAAATAAGTACCTGTTATGCACTGGATTCGCCAGGCAAAATACTTGGTGACATTTCGCCCGTCTTTTGCGTTCTGGATTCAAATGCCACCCAGGTCGCCTTTGCCTTTCATCATTTCGCAGTCGATAAAATAAGTACCCGTCGAGTACTAGGTTTGATGTAATCAACTTACCCGTCACTCGAAATTGCTGACCTTGTGCCAAAATTTGAAACCATTATCATTATCATTATTATTATTATTATTATTATTATTATTATTATTATCAGTATTATTATTATAATTATTATTATTATTATTATTATTATCGTTGTTGTTGTTGTTGTTGTTGTTGTTCATTGTCTGCACGAATGTTTTACATTTGGAATCCATGTCCTGGATAACGGATAACGGATCACAACCAGTTTCTATTTGTTCGATATTTGTATATACAACCCTGGCGCATGTGTCTATACAGAGCTTCGAGATGCTGAGCACAAATCAAACTTGAGATATGTTCCATGTGTGGTTGCTGTTGTGTGGAATCTGTTAATTCACTGACATTCCAAGTGAGTACTGTTCAAGGGGAAGATAGGTTTTAATGTAACCCCCGTTTTCTTTCATTGCTCGCATCTGCCGCCTATTTTCTGTAAATGTATGTCACTTTCGTTCATATTTCCCCAGGTTTGCCTTCATTAAACTTGCTCTTGAAATCTGAATATGATGAAATGAAAGATCCTATATTTATAATTTTCGGTGCTCCAGTGTGGCCGCAGTCAATCGGCTGAAACAAGTAAATGAATGAAAGAAATTCTAGAATTAATTGTCAAATTTTTCGCAGATTAGTCCTCTTGTCAAAAAAGAAAACACATTGAATTGTGTTGTCCGATATAGAAAGAACACAGTTGGAATGTCTATATATTTGCTCTGTCTCTATTTTTTTTCTGAATAATTACAAAGTCTCCTAATGACTTTTCAGCTATATAATCAGTAGAGTAAATTGATAACACGATGACAATATATTTCTACACGGCAAACATATCTAGAATGATAAAGTTAAACAAAGACTAACAATGTGGATATTTATGGAGAGAGAAAAAAAAATCGTAGCAAATTATCAAACTCACCTTTGTTACTAGGAAGAACAAAACTTCATTTCCTAATCACTTTATGTATCGAGTTTTTGCTGATTGTGAATCATTATTGTTGTACTTCTAATATAGTAGTGTTAACATATTCAGCAGTAAAATAAATTACATATAAGCTAATGTCTATGTCTTTCTAAACTGCAAAACATTACACAGTTCTTCTGACAGCTCACAGTTAATTGTTTCCTGTTATTTCTTGCAAATCTATATTCACTTCTACCAGTAAATTTCGTGTGTCTAAACTTTCGTTTAGATCCTCAATTATAAAGCTATTTGCAACGGTTTACAAACTCATTGCGGTTTATATATCATCATGATCCTCATTGCGTTTATTACTAGCCTCATTAATCTTGTTGACAAGTTATAAATCTCTTATCACTGGGGATTATCAGTTTAATCTTTCGGAAATTTTAGTTCATAACTTTCCTTCTTTTCCTTCTCTTGATATTTGGCGAGATACAGTTTAACCTTACTCTCTTTTTCTGCGTTGATAATAAAAATAATATCGTAAAAATCGGACAATATTTTGAAATAATAATGATGTATCATTGTTTCTAATACAAATACAAGCAATTTTGATACCCCCTATAGCAATAACAACACAATGCCTCGCACACATACACCTCTATAGATGTCAGGTCTAAGTAAATTCTACATACAAACATCAGCCAGAGAAATAAGGGCGGTAACTAGAGCGGACAAAGAGAAAGCTAACATAACCGAGGCTAATGTTTTATGTCAACAAAGGACAAATGAAAGGAGTCTCTGCTGAGGGAGGGATTGGTTGTGATTTTTAGTTTGTCAGTGTTTCAGTATAAGCGTGCTTTGAATGTCGTGATTTTTATGATATTTTCAATGTTTCTCTCTTACCGTTCTCTTATTCCTCACAATTTTATTTCTCTGGAAGGTGTAAAGTTGCCGTATACAATAAATAATATTTATTTTACACAGTTAATACGACTAATTACAATCACCTTGGATGTTATAATAAAATTAACAATTGCTTTTAGAGAAACTTAATGAGCTATTTTATAAAACAAGGAATGATATTGTATAAGACGAAGAAATTCATACATCATTTTGGAGAATGGTATTGGATACATGATAGAATATTATGTAAAAGAAACACATAAAAGAAAAAATAACATAATGACCCAAGGAAATTCAGTCACTGACAAAAGATGATGTTAAAATATTTTGTTTCGTAATTAAGGTTTGGTGCCTTGAGTAGGCGATTTGGAGTATGGTACATATAAGTGTGTGTATGTGAGTATGCATGTGTTTTTATATATTTAGGTAGGTAGATAGAGAGGGTTGGAGATACGGATGGAGGAGAATAGGTATATGCAAAAAACGAATGCAAAGAAAAAAAAGCAAAACGAAAAACAGATTAATGTTCACCTAATTAATGCGGCAAAACCCAAAGAAAACATGATGGATTTTATTTATCCTATGTTTAAAAGGCCAGGAGAGACGTATTAAGTGATATATGTATAGATAGGTCGATAGATAGATAGATAGATAGATAGATAGATAGATAGATAGATAGATAGATAGATAGATAGATAGATAGATAGATAGATATGCATATATCTGAATATATATGTATGAATATATATAGATATATTTATGCATGTATTTATATATATACATATGTGTGTGTGTTTGAATATATTTATACGTTTGTGTGTGTATATATATAGATATATATATATATATATATATATATATATA
>NC_068988.1:66014155-66018011 GCF_001194135.2 Octopus bimaculoides | reverse complement strand
TATATATATATATATATATATATATATATATATATATATATACAAGTGTTTCCCTAACAATTCTCAGTAAAATAGTCAACGATTCATTCATTAGGAACAATGCAGTTCTACAACATCCCTCGCTGGTGGCTGAATTTTATAGGAATTATTACTGCGATGAGCTTACAGGCTCGTTACAGCGTCAGAAAAAAATGCTTCGTGTTTATCGTCGAGATATTAGTGTACAAACTTGCGCACACCAGCGGAATTTCATATACCTGGTCATTACGGTGACGTGCTAACAGAATTAACAGCAAAATACTAAGCGGCTTTGTATGGGCTTTAGGTCCTGAGTTCAAATGTCACGGAGGCCAACTCTGCTTTTCATCCTTTCTAGGTAGATAAGCTCCAGTTGAGCATTGGGGATCAATATAATCATCTTGAAATTGTTGACCTGCGTTGACTTTACTTTTCATTTTTCGTTGTCGATAAAATAAGTACCAGTTAAATACTAGGGTCGATGTAATTGACTTAACTCCTGCTCCCAAGATTGCTGACGTTGCGTTAAAATTTGAAATCATTATTGGTTCTCTGCTTCTTATTTTATCACCTTTTTAATACAATTATTTTGATGCAGATATAAATCAAGCAAAACTCGTTAAGTGTCATAAAATATTTTTAATAAAAGATTAACAGATAAAGAGAATGTTTCACAAACAGATGGATTTTTGAAAGGAAACATTCACACTTTAGCACTTTAGCGCATTTACACAAAAATGGCGATATCTAAACTCTGTCAGCGAATGTAAAGATTACAATCTTACTGATTCTGTGAAACAGATAGAAACATAGAATATGGATCAATTCCCGTAACAAGAAAATGCAACCCAAAACGAAAGAGATCGGTGCTTTCTCGCCCAATGATTTCATCGAGAAAATAGTGAGCTCAAACGTCGGATAAACACAGTTCTCGATAGATGGGGACTTCTATTTGCCCTCGAAAGAAAGCTAAAAATTGCCGATGGAATGTCTAACAATACATGCAGTGAAGCCGGAGGAAAATTATATCAAAGTGTGTGTTTTGTTTTTTTAATAAAGAAGCAACAAACAAACATGTGTTATCTTGTACTCCACAACTTACCCAGTGGCTGGTGTTGTAGTATATGGAGTAAACGAAACTCTAGGATTACGACAAGGGACATTGATACGGTCGTTACATTCTCTTGCTCGCTTACTCCTTACCGGCACAGAATGTGGAGATAGTGAGTGTGGAAGTAGCATGTACCAATATTTGATCGGGTGATGCCCGTATGTATATACAAGTGACGGTTAACGATTCAACCAAGATCACAAGAATGTCTGGTGGTACTAGATTCCTGTACCAAATCTGGAAGTTAGATGGATTGGTGGTGTATCCTTCACATAATCAGGAAATAGGATTTGCATTTCTGTGTTGATGCCTTACTTTTATTTGTAGGTTTGTACATTTACACACGCGCGCGCGTGAGTATGTTTAAGAAAGTATATATGTTGCCTCACTCTCCCTCTCTCTCTCTCTCTCTTGCTATATATATATAATGGAGAGAGACGGATTCCTTGTAGGATTCGTTCCAAATCAAGGTATTCTGGGTTCAAATGCTACCGAGAAAAAAGTACTCCACCTGTCCTTTCGAGAAGTTGTAAAGAAGTTGTGGCGTGGGGGGGGTGCTTTCGTCTTGAGTTTCTCTGTTTTTATACGACCCCTCTTTCTATCCCTCTATATCTCTCTTCTTCTGTCTCTATCTCTCTCTATCCTTCTCTCTCTATCTCCCACTGTGTCTCTCCCTCCCGCTCCCCCTCACTCTTGCACACTCATAAAAAATATGTATGTATTTCATATAAACGTTTAATTCGTTCTAATATACTGAATAACGTTCGACATCCAGTTGTGTATATCGCCATGTGTGTACATCACTTGCAAAACATTCCTTACAAGTAGTAATGAATGCATGCACTCCTATAGCAATTAAATGAAGAAAATAGAAACTACTACTACTACTACTACTACTACGGTTGCTTGCGTTGGTGTTTCTGCTGCTGCTGCTCCAACTACTACTTTCAATTATTATCACTATATTTTGCAATGCATTATCAATTTGAACATTGTACGATCTGCTTGTATAATTAAGTATTTTCCTCTCGACATTTCCTCAATTATAGATATTACAAAATGTTTTATCAGTTTTCTAACGCCCAGATAAGCTGAAACATAGAAATTATGTAATGAATATATTTTATTGTTTGATATATAATATAAAGGATGAGATCGTATACCTCAGAAAATATTTCACAGTGGGATATATTTTATAGAAATGCATACATTTCTATGAATATATGTGTGTGTAGGTGAATATCTGTATGAATGAGTGTGTGTGAGTGTGTGTGTTTGCGTGTCTCTTGAATTAGGAACAACATTATTCTAAAGCAATATTTAGGCTTTACACATCAGTATCTCATACAGTTATTGTGATGTAAAACAATAGTCCACGAACAGCCTAGCTTTATTTTGTTTAAAATGTAAACAATTGCAGCGTGGAAGGCAAATAGTGTGTTCAAATTTTGGTACAAGGCCGACAATTTCGGCCGAGTACGTTAGTCGATTGCATTGACACCCAGTGGTATTTATTTTATTGACTCCGAAAGAAAGAAAGTCAGAGTCGACCTCGACGGAATTTGAGCTCAGAACGTAAGACGGATAGAATGTAGCTAAGCATTTTGCCTGGATGCTAATAATTCTCCCAGTTCTTGAAGAAGGCAAATAATAATCAGTCCAAAACACACAAAAGCTGTTAACTTCACTTAAACATTTAGCATTTGGTTTAAAAACCTTTGCGACCTGATTGCACTCGGTTCAACTGTACTTATAAACGGATGATTTCATAGTCTTTAAAGCCTACGATCTGTTGTACATACAATACATATTTACCATTTGGCGAAAATAGATAAGCCATAACCTCAAATTGTTGTTAGTGTTGTTCTTTAAACCCAAGTAGCCCTAGTTCCAGCAAATACAGAATCAAAGGCATCCCAGTTATAATCAACCCATCATATTATATATACATGTGTGCGTGTGTGTGTGTGTGTATGTGTGTGTGTGTGTGTGTGTGTATTTGTTCCTTCACCATCGCTTGACAACCGATGCTGGTGTGTCAACGTCCCCGTAAATAGCGGTTCGGCAAAACAAACCGATGGAATAAGTAGTAGACTTACAAACAATAAGTTCTGGGGTCGATACGTTCAACTAAAAGGCGGTGCTCCAGCATGACCGCTGTCAAATGATTACAATAAATAAAAGGGTAACAGAGTACCAATCATATGCTATTGATAACACATACTAATTTCAGTCATGAAATCGCTATAAAAATAGGGCAAACTTCAAAAACACTCAGAAGCAAGACAGCTACGACACAAGTCACGTGTTTCTATTTCAACTTTTTGGAAAATAAATTAAACTGTGAAACCGATTAAATCTTTAAATATTATAATAAACATTTGCCGCGCGGAAGGTGTTTATAAGCCATTTAAAAATCTATAGATGCAGTGCAGCACGGAACAGGTCACGGTCTCAAAGCGACGAAAATATTTTGGTAAATTAAATTTAAATGTTGAAGTTAATCTAACAGTTTTTGTGTGTTTTTAAAAGGCTTATAAACACCTTCCACGCTGAAATTGTTTCTGTATCAGCCCACGATCTCAGATCAGGTCACTAGCTTTGCAAGTACATCTCCGTAATTTTATAATAAAAACATATTTTAACTATTCTCAGTGCATTTTCAACTCTTATTTTCCTATATTTCTACCTGTGTGGATAAAATAACTTTCTTATATACATATATAT
>NC_068988.1:66013284-66013962 GCF_001194135.2 Octopus bimaculoides | reverse complement strand
ATATATATATATATAAATACATACATATACAGAAACACTTCTTTGTGGGTATGTGTGAGTATCTCAATAGATTTGTCCTATTACACGGTATATTTGTGTTGTGTATGCTTGCAAATATGTAGA
The DNA here is from genome assembly GCF_001194135.2 of Octopus bimaculoides. Taxonomy (NCBI): domain Eukaryota; kingdom Metazoa; phylum Mollusca; class Cephalopoda; order Octopoda; family Octopodidae; genus Octopus; species Octopus bimaculoides. Next base: position 66,013,839 of record NC_068988.1, on the reverse strand, counting down.
TGAATCTCCACGAGTCGAGTATGTAGTTCATGAGAAAAAAGAATTTGATCTTGTTTTGTCTCTCTTCTTGGTGTTGGTTTGCCAAATTAGAAAACAAAACAAACATTAATTATCTCAAAGCAACCCATTTTTCTTGTGTTAGATTAAAATCCAGGTGAAATCATATCAATGTATAGCAGTCTATATTTAGATTAAAGAGAATGAATATTGTTCCAAATATTAATTGTGAGCTTTATATATCAGAACAGACTGACAGTCGAGCGTTGAAGCAGATAGCTAGCTATATATATATATACAAACATATTCTTTTACTCTTTTACTTGTTTCAGTCTTTTGACTGTGGCCATGCTGGAGCACTGCCTTTAGTCGAGCAAATTGAACCCATGATTTATTCTTTAGAAGCCTAGTACTTATTCTATCGTTCTCTATTGCCGAACCGCTAGTTTACGGGGACATAAACACACCAGCATCGGTTGTCAAGCGATGTTGGGGGGACAAACACAGACACACAAACACATACACACATACATACATATATATATATATGTATATATA
>NC_068988.1:66009018-66011518 GCF_001194135.2 Octopus bimaculoides | reverse complement strand
CCGCTGTCAAATGACTGAAACAAGTAAAAGAGTAAAAGAGTACGTATGAATAATAATTTCTTAAGCAGAATAACATACAGTTTTGAAAGGATAACATTTAAAGTTTCTTTATAGAAATCTAATAACATCAATACCTATTCAACTTCGGCCAGTACTACGTTATGTGACCTACTGACTTTGCTACACACATTCCTTTGTGAACTCTACAATAGCAAAAATCGACTTTCTATACAAAAAATTTTGTGAACTGAATTTTACATATGTATTTACACCTTTACTTCCACGCCTGATTGAACGTTAATTAATAACGAAACTCCGCCATCAAATCAAATTAAATCTAACAATCACTTACTTGCCTCTTCACCTCCCCACTTCCTACTACCTGTTCTACGTACAACAAACTTAATTACTATTCATATACCTCCACTTACAAAAAAAATGTCACAGTGTATATAAAGCAGAAACGGAATCCTAGTAAAGCAGAGTCTGATAAAGGAGAGCAAACCAATATTTCGAAGTCACTATCAACCTTTCTCATGTAAAATTTAATAAGTATATACGTTACGAAAAAGCATCAAGTAAAACTTTAACTCCGTATTAAATTGTTTTTATATATATATATTGACATAAAACATTGATGTGTGTGTGTATACTTATTTGCATGCATGTGTGTACGTTTGAGTGTGAGAGTGTGTGTACATGTGTACCTGTGCCTATCTATGTATGACTACACGTGTCATTATGCATGCATTTATGTATTATATATATATATACATACATAAAACGTACATACATAAATACAGAGGGAGGAAAATGCTTACTCATGCACGTACACACACATTCACACATACACACACGCATATAGGCGGCGAGCTGGCAGAAACGTTAGCACGCCGGGCGAAATGCTTAGCGGTATTTCGTCTGCCGCTACGTTCTGAGTTCAAATTCCGCCGAGGTCGACTTTGCCTTTCATCCTTTCGGGGTCGATTAAATAACTACCAGTTACGCACTGGGGTCGGTATAATCGACTTAATCCGTTTGTCTGTCTTTGTTTGTCCCCCTCTGTGTGTAGCCCCTTGTGGGTAGTAAAGAAATAACACGCACAGTGTTAATCAATCAACACCTCTCATTATTATGTTACTGAACATTTTTATTAGTATTCGTACATTAGTGTACGTGACAGGTGATTAGTTTTCGTAATGGAGGTCAAATATAGAAGACATTACCAATTGAGGTCAAGTATCTGACTCAAGAACATGTACTACATGTGCTTTACTTCAACTCTAGGCACGCTCTCCAGACACTTCCACACTAAACATTTCATTATATAAATTTATGCATTTCTGTCTACTTTTCTCATTGTTCACTTACAAAAGATTTTCTAATTTACTAAGTTTTCTTATCTTGTAGATAACATACGAAACTGTATATTTTGAATTCAATTGTTTTGATTTCGTGAGTTCGCTTGTAAGTACTGTTCAACCGTCAGGTATTTTCGAGTGTCTCTTGAAACGAGGTTAAATTCTTCCGGAGCCCAGATCATATGGCGGATTCTGGTAATTACCCAGTCGACCTGCTTGTAGTCGCTTAGCCAACAAGAAGGTGCAGACAAATTCCCGAAATTCACAACCTGCCCTGTTAAAAAGGAAATACGCGTTAGATAGCGGGAGTGTATATAAATTAGTAGCACGGGATAATTAAGTACGGAATGCTTTAAATCTCACATCTGCTCAAAAAACAACAATTTGTTACTCTCAACGGGGTGACTCAAACTGCTGAAAATATCAGCTAATTCTTTCTGATGTCACAGCGTCTAAGGAGAAAGAATCCTGTATTACATGATGTCATTCCAGATAAACTGCGTGAGACTAAAACTAAGAAAACAAACTGCTCATATTTAGAATACATTTGATCACAGAGTGTCTATCAAATCAAACTTACTATGGGTTACAAACCAACAAGATTTCCTGCGGTCATATTAATAATAACGGGTGGTTAGATGAATATAAGGTACATCTATTTAATTACTTTGTCATATTTTGAAATCGTTCTCTGTAACGCAATGCGATATAATGCCGCCATATTTAGAAATATCAATATATATGTATCCTATGGTCCCACACACTCGACCAACTCTTTGACTTCAAAACCCTTATTAACAGTGTCAACAACCATATCCAATTTACAATGGAATACAGTCAAGACCAACTTCCTTTTCTTGACATTCTCATTATAAAAATAGGTACCAGCATTGAGACTGATATTCATTACAAACCGACTGATTCCAAACAATACCTTCTGTTCACCTCCAATCACCGAAAACATACAAAGACAAACATTCCCTTCAACCTTGCGAGAAGAATTTGCACAATTGTCTCTAATTATAGAACTCGAAATAAAAGACTCGAAGAACTAAAGGCAATTCTCCTGGAAAGACATTACCCAGCATCATTAGTTGAAAATGGAATAGAACGGGCCAAGACAATTGCTACCCATGACC
>NC_068988.1:66004172-66005159 GCF_001194135.2 Octopus bimaculoides | reverse complement strand
ACACATAAATGTTGCGGTAAATAAGCTGTCGTCCAAATTATGCAAAACGGAAAATACCACCGACATCTCATTTTAGCTGATATACTTACAAAAATTACATTAAAATAGCTTGAAATACTAAAAAGTAAATTTATTCAATAAAATCGCCATTGGCTTTAACCACGGCCTTCAGACGAAGTTGGAATCTACCGCAATTCTTCTGGACGGTCTCCTTGTTAAGTTGGAGAATGCTGCCATAATCTTTGCTTTCAGTTCATCTTTGGTGTTATAAGGAGTTTTGTTGGTCTCTCGCTCACCTGCCGCCCCCTCATAATAAACAAGGGAGTTGCAGTCTGGGGAGTTAGGTGGCCAGATGTTAGGGGTGATGTGGTCGCAGAAATTGTCTGACAGTAATGACTAGGCTCTCCTGCTTGTGTGTGTAGCACGGTGCAGAGTCCTGTTGCCAGACACAGGGTCTTCCACCAGCCACTCAATTGACCGAGGGCAACACTACCTCCTCCAAGCACTTCATGTAAGTCTCCGTGTTGAGTCTGAGGCCGTGTGGGAAGATGAATGGAGGCATAACGTCGCCATCACTGGTAATCACTTCAAACACCATGATGTTGACTGGATGGTTGATTTTTATCATTCTCGGTACATATTCTCAGACAGTATTGTCCTCAGAGTGACACGCAAACACACTGAAAATTTCGTGTTGGTGCTTCGGACGCCGAATACCATACATGTTGTTTCCAAATTTCTGCCAGAGTAAATTGCGTCATGGTGCTGTTCATCTCATAGACGGTGCCCAACTAGCTCTGCTATAATGTGTAGACGTCAAAATTAGAAAGAAACAATGCGCATGCGCGAAATTGAAAATATAACAAGGCAACAATTTACCCATCGCAAACTGTGTGCGTGTGTGTGTGTATATATATATATATTTATATATAAATACGATGGGCTTCTTTCAGTTTCCATTCACCTGCGCCTTTAGATATATATATA
>NC_068988.1:65998873-66003864 GCF_001194135.2 Octopus bimaculoides | reverse complement strand
ATATATATACACATATATATATATATATTCATTTATATTTATATATATATATATGTGTGTGTGTGTGTGTGTGTGTGTGTGTGTGTGTGTATACACGCGTATACACGGGAATGCAAACATTGACCTGCAGTAATTAAATCACCTAGAGAGGGAAGCAACATAAGGGTTATATATCAACTACATTATAGAATTCGATTAAAGTAGACGTTTTGCGTGATTAGTATGAAAATATATATAATTTGAAGCACAGAACATGGTATTTCAACCACAGAATACAGATAGATTATTATTAACATCACAATAAATGGCTACGAATTTGTTTTTGACACTAATTAATTCAAGCGTTCTTAAATTATGTGGAAATTCCTTTGAGCTATAGAATGTGTGACTCAAAGTCTGCATCAACTGCTTTCAAATCTATTCATTTATTGTCCGTCTATTCACTCCTTAAGATAACCAACTGCTTACTAAATTTTCTTATCAATGATCTTACAACTTCATACAAATACTAGTATTCTAATACGTACTCCTACAAGGAGAATATAGTTTACGGAGTGTTAGTTCAATTGGTAGAACGCCTGCTTTATACCGGAACAAAATCCAACTTCCTTATTTAATTTTCGAGGTATTATCCATGCATCGCATGAAATGCTAAAAGTAGCAGCTTATATATGAAAATATACTAGATTGGATAATGTAGTCCAACATATATTGCCTCCGAACGGAAAGGTTATTTAAAGACTATATTGTGAATGTTTGGCAGCTATTTCGCTTTCAGTCTATCTATCTATCTATCTATCTATCTATCTATCTATCTATCTATCTATCTATCTATCTATCTATCTATCTATGTGATTGGTCGTGTGAGTGTGTAAGTAAATAAGTATGTATGCATATATGTATGTATGTATATGTGTGTAGAGAAAAGTTTGATAAATTCAGTTATTATAAAGAACGATTTTAGATCTTATTCTTCGTCTCTGCGAGAGCATCAAAGGGAAAGAAAGAGAGAGCGGGAAAGATGGTCGCAGAGAGGACAGAGATACGTCACACTGATCGCCATTTTCTTAGGATACAGTGTGTAATCTTCAATAAATACGTGCTGCTATTTTGAAAGACTCATGAATATATATATTTTTGTCTCTCTTAGCTTCCAAATAATTTTTGTCTATGTGTTTATCTCTGTGTATATGCGTCTGTGTACATCGCCTGCATTTACATGTCCGTATATATATATTTTCCAGTTACGTTGTCATTTCTGTGCATTTTACCATATTCAGGACACTAATTTGTCGAAGGAACGATGTGTTTTCTGCTGCCAACATTGAAATAGAAATAGAAATACGCCTGAAACACAATAAGAAAAAATATCGATGTATTGGTCTAAAAGTTAGAATTGTCACTGTTCCAACTCTTCTATGCCTCTCAGTTATATGAACCGTGTGATTTATAAAAGCTCAGACATTATGCTATGTTTATAACAATATATTTTCAAGATATGCAATAAGCATACTCTCGGTTGAATTTATTGTTGTTATTTAGCACCAAGTCAAACTCGATCCAACAATCTTAAGATTAGAGGTGCTTCAACTATAAACATTCAATCCAGATCACGAGTATTCGGCATTAAAGACTTCATTGTTGAACGGTATCTCTTCTTTTTTAAAGATAAGGTGTAACGTCTTTAAAGTAATCGGTTAGCTGTTATTTCTCGGATTTAAACAATCCTCACTGTCTCTGTGGTTGACAGATGGTTTAAGCTCTAGAAAGTATCCCTCCTAAAAAGTATTAATGTATTGGATATTTTCAAATGTTCAAAATTTCGGTAAATACACAAACTAAAAACGGGAGAATATAATTATCCGTCCTACTATGCGTTCTCGAGAAATGAATACAACACATTCAGTGAACTGGCCGGTAACTATTTACTGCCTATGCCTTTAACCAGCCAACAAGCTATACCACTGACCATTACCGGGTAATTGCCTATATTACTGATCAGACATCTGTCTATAACATTGATCAACCAATTGTCTCTACAACTGTTCAATAAATTGTCTGAATACATTCGATCAAGAGATTATCTGTGCGATTGTTCAAATAAGTTTCTATTACTAATCAAACAACTGTTAATATCACTGCCCATTTATCTATATAAGAGATTAGAGAACGCAATTATTTATATCACAGATCAGGCAAATGGTATACCATTGTTTAAGTAACTGTCTGTCAATAGCTCTGATAAAACAATTCTTTCTGTATACCACCAGTCGGGCAATTTTATACAGTTGATCAAGCAGCTGCTTGCACTATTGATCAGGCAACTACTTTCTTTATCACTGATCATGCAACTATCTAAACTACACTTCGGAAATTATCAATAATACTGATCAACCAATTATCTGTCTATCCCACTGATCATACAGTTATGCAGTTGCCCCTACGACTCATAGGCAACTGTCTATAATATGGGTTAGGCATCTGTCTGATTATTCCACAGATTAAGCAGCAGTTTACGACCTGATCAGAAAGCTGTCAATACCACAAACCCGACAGCTGCCTACAGCTCTAATCGGGAAACTGTCAGTACTACTCATCAGAAACCTCTCTAAACCATTGATCATGCAGTCTTCTACACTACTCATCAGACAATAATTTGTTCTACTAAGAGAGTAACTGTTGTTTGCCACTTTTTCGGCAACTGTCTGTATATACCTCATTAGAGTACTATCACTAATAAGGTAGTTGTCTACACCACCATTCAAGCAATTTACTATGCCACTCACTGATCAGACAGCTGTCCACTTCATCAGGTAATTGTCTGTACCATTATTCAGGCAAATGCTCATACTACAGATCAGGCAACTGTTCGATCTATTGATGACACAATTGTTTATACCACTGATTAGGCAATTTTCTGTGCATACCACTGTTCAAATATGTCTATACTATTGTTCATGTACCTTTATAAACAATTGATCAACCAACTTACCACACATCACACAATTGCCGACGCCACTGGGCTTACTCAGGAAACACCCTATACAACTGACAAGCCAGTTCTATGTACTATTGTCCACACAACATATTGAAACTCGAATACTGTATACACGCACTATAAATATATTAGACTCTAAATTACACACGTATGAATAATTGCGAAAATAAAGTATGAGTAAATTACGAAATAGTTAGGTATATATAGAATAAAATATAGCAATACTTGATGTCATCAATGTTTCACAATGTGCTGTAGTTGATTAACTTTAGAGCCAATATGTAGACATGTTTATGAAACAAATTGACAATAGAAATTAGTCGTTCCTATGTTTTGTTCATTACACACAAGAAACATTATATTGCATATTAGTTACATCCCAAAATATATAAATCGTATTCGAAGTACTAGGTATATTAAACTATGTTCTATATGAACTACAAACGAACATTAATTAGTAGAAAGCATATTAGCAGGAGATTATATACTACAATTTTTAATGAAGTAGAATAGATTATTCAGACATTTCTAGAATTAGCTTCATCGCTATTTTGGAACTAAATTATCACTAAAATGTTATTTCTATTCTTCGACAACCATTGCGGTATTGTGGGAATTCTATATATTGCACCAGTAATTTATACTACTGTTCTAGTCATTTGTTCTGTATCCACCTCACAACAAACATAGTCTAAACAGGTAACTGTAAATCAATCAGAAAATAGATTTGAAGTTACGCTATTCACACTACTGTATAATTTTCAAGCATGCAACACTTCTGTAACGCGAAGGATGTCAATACTTTATAATAATGTATGAAACTACAAGAGAATAAAGCAAGAAACTATAAAATTGTGTGCGTGTTATAAAATTATATGTAATGTTTTGTTAATGAGCTGGTTAAGATTTTTGACAACTCTTGTAATCGTTCCTGACATTCTGGTATTAAAGCATCATTTTTTTATCCCCAGGCCAGCTTTCATCGAGCAGACTTGCTATCAAAGATGTTCTAGTCTCGATATAATATTTAACTAATCGTCTTAAATAAAGTATTCTTTGTTTATTTAAGATGTGATGATGTCTACGGAAAGAAATCTGTCTGCTTTTTCTATCACGTTGAGTAACCAATTATAAGTTTAAACGGTAACATAAGTAAAGTATGGAGTTGATTGCTGTACTGGCATTAAAAAGTAATTCATGCCTGTCATCTACGTATTATTTTTAACAGAAACAAACAGAACATTAGAACAATTTGTTGCTAGTTGCAGGAGATTGGAAACAAAGTATTAAGATGTATCAAATACAAACGTTTCGAGTACAAATTTGACAGTTTCGATTAACTTCGATATTCATCTCTTCAATTATACAAATAAATATACTGGCTGTACCTATGGAAATTTCAGTTAGATTGACAAATCTAACCATGAATTACATAAGTCCTTTTTGAAGGTGCTTTCTGATTCTTGCTATGGTGTAATCTCCACGTAAAGAGCACTGAAGGGGAAATCTTAGAAGAACTCTCCTTTGAAAACTATATTTCATATATATAAAACTGTCAGGTCGATTATGATTAAAGTCATTCGAATGTATTGAGAAACATTCTGGGCACATAAAAAGTCATGGCTATGGAGCGAAATCGAGAACATTGTCTTTCATATTATTAGTAAAGTGCATGTATGTGAACACACGATTTCAGACTCCACTGATTCTGAACAATAGAATATGTTAAATATATATATGTATGTGTATGTGTGTATGTGTGTGTGTCTATATATATATATATGTATGTATATATATATGTGTGTTGTGTGTGTGTGTGTGTGTGTGTGTGTGTGTGTGTGTGTGCGTATGTGTATGCGTGTGTGTGTATGTGTATGCATATTTATGTATACGGATATATGCATATGTGTGTGTGTATATATATATATATATATATATAGACATACATATATATATATATGTGTGTGTGTGTGCATATATATATATATATATA
>NC_068988.1:65995961-65998670 GCF_001194135.2 Octopus bimaculoides | reverse complement strand
ATATATGTATATATATGTATATATATATATGTGTGTGTGTGTGTGTATATATATATATATATATATATATATATATAAAACATGAGAAGAAGCAGAAACTAATCGCAACTCAAAAACCGAAAGTCAAGAATTTTGAAGCCACTTGTAGATAAATCTTCTACAGCTGACGTGAAATATAATCAATAATAACAATGATGATGGTGATGATAATGATGGTGATTATGATGATGATGATGACGACGACGGCAGTGGTGATGGCAAATGATATTGGTAGTTTTTTTGTGATTTTGTTGGTGGTGGCTGTGATGGTCGTGGTTTTGCTGGTGGTGGTGGTGATGATAGTGATGATGATGATGATAACGATGATTAGGATTATGATGATGACGACGATGAAAACGATGATTATGATGATGACGACGACGATGATGAAGATGATGATGTCAGTTTGTTTTGCATTCGAATATTTCTTGCATCGATATCTGAATTCTGTACAAGGTATGGTACCTCTTCTTCCACATTAACAAAACCTAAATATACAAAAAAGCATATTTACTCCTGGTGTTGCTATATCCTTATTTTTCGTGTTCATTTCATACTTTTCTACTGATATTGATTTTACATTCTTAGATTCTCTGCTTCTTTGATAATCCGTTCTTTCTTCTTGGAACTAATGTGAATTTCATTTCTTCTGTTTCTTTTATATTTTTTGCATCTAGTCATACAAAATTGTATTTTATATATTTACATTTTTCGTAATTCTTGTATCCAACCAAGTTATCATTCTTTGTTCACTTTCTTGTGTTATATTTAGTCTTCATTATGTCGAAACATTTGCATGCAAGAGAAATAATTAATGAACAAAGCAACAGCATCAACAAAAGATGCTAAAATGAAACGATGTTTCACAATAAATATATTTTATTTTATTTGAAACGATTTTATAATCAGGAACTTAATTATATCAGTTATAATTATGTCAGAACCTAATTATAACTGGCATAACATAATTAATACTCATTAAATAATGACAGGCTAACATCACTCGCTACCATATCATGTAATGCCATAGGCCCGTAGTCTCTGTGGAATCGTAGGCGCGCTGGCGTAACATATAACGGAGGCCATTTTTTATCATCTCTGATCAGTGTCCAGAGTCAATTTCTTCCAGAAGGTGAGAAAAATGTCGAGAGAAAAATTTATGGGAACAAAAGCATCAACGTTAATATAGAAGGAACTGGTACTTTATTTATCGATCCTTGTGTGTAGATGAAGGGCCAGGCTCACCCATGTGAGATTTCAAAACGCACTTGGATAAATTTATGTCTGAAATGCCAGATGAATACACATCCTGGTAGGAGACGCAGAAAAGTGCAGCTCCCTCCAACCCGTTTCTTCACCAAAGGCAGTACATAATGCAGATTCAAAATCACCGAAAGGCGGTGCTCCAGCATGGCGCCATCCTCTGGCTAACACCAATAAGAAGAATAAAAGATTGAAAGAATAAATACCATAAAGATATGAATCTTCTACCATGGTTCTTCCGAAATTCCCGTGACTAAAATGGTGTTTTAATACAAGTCATGCTAGATGTCCCGTTTCAGATATATTGCTCACAATATTCGAAAATTAGAAAGCAAAATTTATACGGCTTCCACACCAATCGTATCGTCCTTATTGCTGGAAGATTTTTGCAACAGATATATTGCTAAGATTTTTGCTAGATATATTGTTCACAATATTCGAAAATTAGAAAGCAAAACTTATACGGCTTCCACACCAATCCTTGTTGGAAGATTTTTGCCACATAAATGTAACAAATATCACCAGTACTTGAATTTTTTTTTTTTTTTTTTTGAAAACCGAAACTAAATCTTTTAGACTATCTGAAAGCATTAACTGATGACAAACTTTGAGAGATATTTCATAATATTTGTGTTTGTCGGAGAATACTATGGTCAATTTCAACGAGAGTTATATCAACAGAAATATCTCTTAGCAAAATCAAACATATTAAAAGACACTTTTTAGGTTTAACATGTCACAAGCTCGGGCTGCTGATTTAGCAAGTTTCAGAAATTGATTTAAACAAATGCTATTTTGTAGATTAAAAAGAAATAACTAGAAAAGGTCGTTTCATTAAGTGATTGACTTAGGTTGTCTTTTTTTATGAATTATATTATTATTGTTTGGTTATTTGGTAATTTAAACGACGTTATATTCAAACAGTTTCGCATTATCCATCATGTTCAATGATGCCATATTAATCATTCACAAAACGTAATCGATGACGTATATTTTTTTTGCAAAGATTATGTACATCAATAGCATACTTCTTTGCGGATTTAAGAACTACTGGGGTCTTTGATACTCAATTCTGAGAATGTCGATTTTCCTACACACGGATGTCCAAGAACAGTGTTATTTTAGCGAACAAGTTTTCTCTCCAAGGTAAGGATTGGGATACAAATACAAACATACATGCATACAATAATGCATCCATACATGCATATATATCCACCATGTTGGACTGCTGAAATCTACAAGTTTTTTTCATTCTCTCAGTTTATTTTTTCTTCTTTCTTTTGAAAAGCGTAGGCTTGATACGTAAAACACTTGTTCATTTTTCCCGAGCATCAAACTAATACACTTGCTTGTTGTTCATACACCTTTCGTCATCTTTTGGTTATATATATATATATATATATATAT
>NC_068988.1:65994990-65995871 GCF_001194135.2 Octopus bimaculoides | reverse complement strand
TATATACATACTCATATATACACCAGCGATCAAATAGTTATTATTTTAAGGCTTATAGTGTTTCAAACATAATTATTTAATTTCTTTCCTTTTTGTTTTATGACACCTGTTTATTAAAAAATCTTCGTTTTATCAAAATTAAGCCTCAAAATTATGCAGCTATTTTGTATAATAGAATCCATTCATTCAATAAATATTTTGTTTACATTACGTATATGGAATAAACTGTGGGTTTTGCAAAGAGCGAATTAAAGCTTCAAATAAAAACGCTGAACTGAATATATATGAAATTATGATTAATGAATATGGGGTCGAGATAGAGTGAGGGGAATTTGCAAATGAAAACGGAAAATTTCGCCTTCAAGGAATTAATATTGTTTATTAAAAGCTACCCTGCAGTGAATGCAACGAATAATTAAACTTGTGAAAAACTTATAGTTCAAATATTCAATAGCCTTCAGAAATCGAAATTACAGGAACATGAATTTATAAAAAGTGTTTCCAGACGGTCAAAGCGTTTAATAATTACTTTCTTTAATAATTAGTAACTGTTTAGTAACTTTTACTAACTGTAACATACCTAAAATAATCATATTTTTCATAATAATATAGATGTGTGTGTTAGAGAGAGAGAGAGAGAGAGAGAGAGAGAGAGAGAGACAGACAGACAGACAGATAGAAAGAGAGAGAGAGAGAGAGAGAGAGAGATTTAATTTTGTCTTCGTACTAGAATCTGATGAGTTCTCCACGAAGCTACAGCTTTTGCGGATGCGAAACCATTGGACACTCTATAACAATACATTAACTTTATTACTTTTGATACATACATACATACATACATGCATACATACATACATACATATATATATATATATATATAT
>NC_068988.1:65991288-65994382 GCF_001194135.2 Octopus bimaculoides | reverse complement strand
ATATATATATATATATATATATATATATATATATATATATATATATACATATACATATATATGTGTATGTATATATCACACGTACATATTATACGTATGTAAACTATTATATTTATATATATAGAACATTTGCACTTTAGATAATATACACAATTTATACAATACATTGTATATTTGAAATATTTATATATGCATAATATACTGAATATAGATAAATAGATAGATAGATAGATAGATAGATAGATAGATAGATAGATAGATAGATAGATAGATAGATAGATAGATAGATAGGTAAATAGGTAGGTAGGTAGGTAGGTAGGTAGGTAGGTAGGTAGGTAGGTAGGTAAACGGACAGACAGACACAAACAAACATGCAGAGAGGCAGAGACAGAATCAGAGAGATAGTTAGACGGATGAATAGATGAATATGTAGATATATACCTACGTGCATAGATACAAACATTGAAACATATATGTGTATATGGAGACATGTTTTTGTAGATATCTATGCATATATATAAGTGTATTCATATGCGTGTGTTTATGTGTGTGTATGAGTATGTGTGTGTATGTGCTTGTGTGTTTGTATGTTTAGCAATATCTCAGATAAGAAATTACCATCAGTGTCTCGAAGACTCTATATCCGATAGCATGCTCTGGTACGTTATTCTCCTACGTGTGGGTAGCAACTTTGATCATACCGTTCGCGGTTTTCAATCACAAGGTTACTCTCATGGAACAGATGCCTTATAATAAATTATTTCACTGTAAAATTTTACTGACACTTAACAAGGTAACATCTGAGTAAGCAGTTTGAACGTTTTACAGCATCTGATTTAGTTATAGTATTGATCCTTGCTGCGTCTATTGAAGTTCTGCTCTCTGAAATGTCTCTTTATAGAACAGTCTAGAGTTTCCTATTTACCACTGCTACAGAGATAATCAAACAAGAATACCTGATACTCCCGTATCACGAGGTTTAATAACAATTGACATGCAACTGTTAGCACAATGGTCGTTATTACATCTATTGATTGCGATATGAGTTAATCCTGCAACTTCTGGCTTCTTCAACGCCAGCAATATTAATACCGTTTTGTATAAGCCCATCGTATATAAACATCGATATAAACATTATGACACTGACATTATCGTGTGTGTGTGTATCCGTGTGTGCGACTGACCCTCTATGTGTGAAAGATAGACAGAGAGAGATTGATAATGTGTTTGTGAGTTTTCTTTCCTTTTTTTTAATTTTAGTCATTACGATCCCGACCATACTGAAACAGTTTCTTTATGCTATAAGTCACATAGCAGAAACACAAAAATATCGAATCTTTCTAGAAATAGCAGACAAAACACTTTAATATCATACTCTGCCGATGTAACAAAATATCGAAGGACATATTGGTTAGTGCAATCCTTCTATTCAAATAACCGAGAGTGACACGACTCTCTTTTTTTTTACTCTCTTTTACTTGTTTCAGTCTTTTGACTCCGGCCATGCTGGAGCACCGCCTTTAGTTGAGCATATCGAGCACCGCCTTTAGTCAAGCAATGCTAGGGGGACAAACACAAACACACAAACATACACACACACACATATATATACATATATACGACGGACTTCTTTCAGCTTCCGTCTACCAAATCCACTCACAAGGCTTTGGTCGGCCCGAGGCTATAGTAGAAGACACGTGCCCAAGATGACACGCAGTGGGACGGAACCCGGAACCATATGGTTGGCAAGCAAGCTACTTACCACACAGCCACTCCTGCGCCTACGCACACGATTAGAAACTTTTCAATTACATCAGTACACATCATAAATCTTCCAAAGATAAACTACTATATTATCTTCATAAGTATAGTTGCTATTTCGTACTATAATTTACATATTTCTACCATATCATACATAATTTACATATTTCTACCATATCTTCATTTATTCAAAGATATAAAAAGTCGGGAACTGTTGAAATTAGAATAAGATCCGGTGCACCACGCAAGATTTCCCCTAGATCTTTCAGAAAAATGAAGCGAAGAATCGGAAAAAACGCAAGAAGATCTTTTAGCTTCAGGGACTAGTATTACACTATGAACAATCAACAATGAACTTCATAGGAATCAACTGAGGTCACACTCTCATAGAAAAACTCCGCTGTTGACTAAGAGGCATAGAGATGCTGGTTTAAATTTTGTTTATGAACATAAAGATAGATCTTATACATTCTGGAAAAATGTTCTATGGACAGACGAGTCAAAAATTGAATTGTTTGAATGAAATTCGCATAGCCTTGTTTGGAGGAAAGATGGTACGGCCTATTCACCGAAAAACACAATTCCTATTGTAAAGTTTGGAGGTGCCAACATCATGGTGTGAGGCTGTTTCTCTGCAAATGGCACTGGCAATTTACACGTGATAGATGGTAGAATGAATGCAGAGATGTACCAAAATATTTTGAACAATAATTTATGGGACTCTGTAGAAAAGCTCCAGTTTTGTGAAGAGTGGGGTTCACAACAGGATAACGACCCTAAGCACAAGGCGAAGTCTGCCAAGAAATGGATTGTCAATCACAATATAAAATTATTAGAATGGCCAAGCAAGTCACCTGACTTGAACCCCATTGAATATGTGGCGTTATTTGAAAATTAAAATTCATTCAAGAGCCCCAACGTGCATTCCAGAAGAATTGGGAATATTCCTAAAGAAACATGCGAATCATTAAGAACTACAAGAAGAGATTGGTTGAAGTGGAACTGAATAATGGTTATGCTACGAAGTATTAAATCAGAATTATCAGTTATTTATGTTCTGTACGAATACTTTTTTCACCCCTAAATATTTATAATTGTACATAAATTCATTAGTTACTATAATTTATTAGTTTCTTTTGAATATTCTTAGTTTATGCATGTGTATGCAACTCACGTATTGGCATTTCCCATTTATGTTCATTAGAAATTAAATAAATAAAGAATTTTGACATGTACGAATATTTATTGCCTCCCACTCTATATATGCAATGCATGTGTGTGTACCTGTGAATATATATATTAATATATATATATATATATATATATATATATA
>NC_068988.1:65988995-65991014 GCF_001194135.2 Octopus bimaculoides | reverse complement strand
TATATATATATTGTTTAGAGTTTTACGCTGTTCGTCAGTTAGGTGTTGAGATGCAGTGTCTGCAGTGACTATACTACTATACTCTGTCTTGTAACAGTCATTGCATGTTTGCTAACATTTTGAAAACTGAAGTCTCTAGCTGTAAGCAAGGGTCACCGGAAGAATGTCAATCCTATACCACAGCACCTGCAAATTTATTCCGACATTTATCCTCTAGTCTTGTTGGTATTCTCTAGTCTTGTTTGCAAGAGTATTTACTCGAAAGTGAACTTGCATAATCCTGGTCAGAAACCCATAAGAGGTACTATCAACAAGAGCGAAATGAACACGTGACTTCTGGGAGGCAAGGTCCTGATGACCTGAAGCAATAAATGAGGTCACTAAACACTGCCCTACTGTAAGCAATTACAATGAATATGTCCATCATACTGAATGAAACTAAGATCTAACATCTAGTGACTTTGACATCTCTGACCATCAGCATGTGCGATATCTCTCGTCGTTAGGAACTGTTGGAACTAAACAAATAAAGAAAGCAGATTTACCTCCACCACTTTTTTCTTATTTAGAAAAAATTGTATTACATGACATGAGCGTAGAAGAAGATGCGCATTTGTGCATATTTACGTTAGTCGCTACTTATTTTTAGTTAAGCTATTCGGCTGTAATGTTCCTCAGTAGACACGTCTACTGTTGCACAGTCTCTCGATGAGAAACAACCACGACTACTAGTATAAACATAAGATATTTAATGAACATAATAAACAACCTAACTGTTACCTTATTTGAGTCGTTTCACATGACTAAAACTAAAAGAGACATTCCAATAACCAAACATACATGGAGATATTGCACGAGTTAACGTGGGATAGGCAAATATCTTTGGTTGTGTTATTCAAATTATTATACACATTATAAACTCATATCATTTTCAGTCAACTTACACACGCACGAACACATATACACACACTCGCAAACTTGTTTGTGTCCGTGTGCATATGTGTGTCTGAGAGTGTTAAAAGTGAGTGGTCTGGATGCGATATACAACAAATTGTGTATGTTTTGAAATTTCGGTTGGAGTGGATGACGAAACACACAGAAATACACATAATACACACACAAATGTAGAGATCCCGCGACATACACACAATGTAATCATTCACAGACACTTAGGCATATACAGAAATGGGATTGCATGTGTGTATGTATTTGTTTTGAGATTCTATGCAGTTTCTGTGCTTGTATACTTTGTCCTTAACGTAAATATATAATTTTTCTATGTTACCGATCAGCAACGAATATTTGCCTTGCTATACATGTATATACATGCATACACACACACGCACACACACACACACACACACACATATATATCTATATATAAATATATATATATATATACACACACACAAACACACACACACACACACACACACACACACATATATATATATATATATATATATATACACACACACATATATGCATATATTCATATATATATGTATGTACGTGTAAATATACATACAGACGTGCACACACACGTGCACGCACACACACACACACACACACACATATATATATATATATGGATGCTCGTAATATATGTTTGTATGTATGTATGCATACATGTGTGTATATATCTATATATATATATATGTATTATGTAGGCATATATATATGCGTGTGTAGGCATATATGGACGTATGTATATGTGTAGATTTATGTATATATTATATATATGCTCATAAACATTTTGTCACACACACTTACACCCACCATCAACAATATAATTCGCTAAATTATAGGGCAACAAAGATCGATTACAACAAACATTAAGAGTATGTTTGACGTTAACACACCGGTCCATGATATATAATCTACGATATTTCCCCTATCTACAATAACAAGAAAATTATGAGGTATCTCTGAAGTAGCAGCGGCAGCAGCAGTAGTAGTAGTAGTAGTAGTAGTAGTAGTAGTAGTAGTAGTAGTAGTAGTAGTAGTAGTAGTAGTAGT
>NC_068988.1:65985679-65988985 GCF_001194135.2 Octopus bimaculoides | reverse complement strand
GTGGTGGTGGTGGTGGTGGTGGTAGTAGTAGTGGTGGTGGTGGTAGTGGTGGTGGTGGTGGTGGTGGTGGTGGTAGTAGTAGTAGTAGTAGTAGTAGTTGTAGTGCTGCTGGTAGTAGTAGTAGTAGTAGTAGTAGTGCTGCTGGTAGTGGTAGTAGTAGTAGTAGTAGTAGTAGTAGTAGTAGTAGTAGTAGTAGTAGTAGTAGTAGTAGTAGTAGTGGTGGTGTCATTAAATGGATAAATCGAAACAATATCACGTTTTCTGAAACACAATAATATATTCACCACTATGATGGGATTACATTTTAAAATTTCATTATTAAACCTTATCTTCATCTTTTTTTTCCTTTTGTCGCTATTGCACTGATATTTCATTTCGCTGCTATTCAACTGGTTTACCTCTCTGTTGCTATTTTTTTGGCGTTTCTCTTCGTTGCTATTTTTTGGCGTTTCTCTTCGTTGCTATTACTCTGAAGTTTTTCTCCCCTGCTGTTGTGTTGACGTTTGTCTTCGTCATATTTTGTGCTGATGTTTGTATTTGTTGCTATTGCACTAGTGTTTCCTTTTCTTGCTATTCCAATGGTGTTGCAACTGTGATAGTGTTCCTCTTCGTTGCTATTGCATTGATTTTTCTCTTTGTTTCTATAGCATTAGCTTTTCTCTTTCCATCTATTTCACTGATATTTCAGTTTGTTACTATTGTACCGACGCTTGTCAAATGTCTCTCAAAAACTCAGTGAATAACACGAAACAGAACATCACACCAAGACTTTGCATCAATACTGCATATAGGTGGTCAACTGGAATAGTCATTTGAACCTTGGAAAAAAATATGCCCCAGGGTATATATTCTGGCTCGTTATATTCTGAGTTCAAATCCCACTGGTGACAACATCCAGTACTAATTTAAAGGGTGTGCTGGTTGAATTGCTACAAAAGTTGACAGGACACCCGGCATCATTTGTTCCATATCCTTGTGCTCTGACATTCTTTCCTGCCGTACCTTTCTTGGACATGTCTGCATCTGCATTTACCTCTCTAGCTTTGGATGCCCTTTACCTGCTCTTGAGCCCCAGAGTTAAATATACTTTCCACCATCCGATACTTTCGACCTATATATATGTGTGTGTGTGTGTGTGTGTGTGTGTGTGTGTATGTACATACAAGTGGAGGCGCAATGGCCCAGTGGTTAGGACAGCGGACTCGCGGTCATAGGATCGCGGTTTCGATTCCCAGACCGGGCGTTGTGAGTATTTATTGAACGAAAACACCTAAAGCTCCACGAGGCTCTGGCAGGGGATGGTAGCGAACCCTGCTGTACTCTTTCACCACAACTTTCTCTCACTCTTACTTCCAGTTTCTGTTGTGCCTCTAATTCAAAGGGTCAGCCTTGTCACGCTGTGTTACGCTGAATATCCCCGAGAACTACGTTAAGGGTACACGTGTCTGTGGAGTGCTCAGCCACTTGCACGTTAATTTCACGAGCAGGCTGTTCTGTTGATCGGATCAACTGGAACCCTCGACGTCGTAAACGACGGAGTGCCAACATGTACATACATATATTCCCACATGCGTGCGCATACATGTACATATATACAAACACGTGTGCGTGATTTTGTAATATATCAATTGCGAAATTATTCCCACAATTCCTTGTTGCTTACTGAAAATATGGCAATATTGACATACCACAATTGTCTTTTCATTTAGAAATTGAATATTAAAATGCGGTGATGTTTATATGTACTTTTTTTTAAATCCAATTACATAGTGGTTAACTATATTATTAATGATAATATAAATAAACACAATATTAATAAAACTGAAGAATTGCAACTACATCTGGCAAAATATATTGCTATATCTAGTTACGGTTCAATTCCATCCAAAGCCTATTTTAACTTTCACATTTGGGGGTTCAATAAAGGAAGCACTATTTCAATATTCATTTACATTCCCTCCAAATTTAAGATTTACCACTTTAAATGATTGCTGTTGATATGAAAAATAATTACCGGAAAGCATTGCTTTGGTATGACCGCAATCCAGTCACTAAAATCAATACCAATTCTTATGTACCCAAGAGAGAGTAAAAAGTAAATATGTACCCCAGTACATATTTACTTTTTCAAACCTAGGTCCTTATTAAATTGGCCACTTTTACCGAAACACTGAATTAAGGAACGTAAACACACTAACACCGGTTGTCAAGCTCTAGTAGGGGACAAAAACAGATACAAAGATACAAACACACACACACATATATATACGATGGTCTTCAGTTTCCGTCTACCAAATCACTCACAAGGCTTTGGTTGACCCGAGGCTATAGTAGAAGACACTTACCCAAGATGCGACGGTGTGGGACTGAATCCGGAACCATGTGGTTGGTAAGCTAGCTACCTACCACACAGCCACTCCTGCGCCTATATATATATATATATATATATATATATATATATACCCAAATATATGTACATACATACATACATATATATATATATATATATATATATATACATATAGTCAATTCAATGAACAGACAATTTAAAACGGAGAAGAGAGGAAAAAAGCAAACGTGAGAACGTGCACAAGTAATATATTAATTTGACGTTCGATGAAAGGAGAGAGTTGTTAACGTTTCGAGTATAGCTCTTCGTCAGAAAGAGGAAAGTCCAAGGAGAAAGTAGGATATATATAAGGAAAATAAAAAATATATATGTATATATGTGTGTACGTGTGTGTTTGTGTGTGCGTACGTGCGTATGTATGAGTGTGTGCGTCTGTGCATGTATGTATCTATGGGGCTGCAACTTATTTATTGACGAATACACAATTAGAACACCCTCACATATTCATGTATATCTTTAATCTTTATTTTGTTTACCAATGTCAAGAAATATGTTTAGAAGATCTCAGAGAAGATGAACGGTGTTGCTCTGAAAGGTTAGTGTTGGCTAAAGACGACTTAGATTTTTAAACAAACAAATCTCTGAAACTAGTGACGGGAATCATGTAAAACCTTGACGCAGAGTTACATTTAGAAAATGTGTACTTATATACAGCAATATATGAGCGAGGAATCTCAGTACACATGTGTGCTTGTGCCTGTCTTTCTCTGAAATCTCTGTTTCTACTTTTGCTGCTCTCTGTCTCTCTCTGTCCGTCTCTCTTTCATACGCCGTCATTTCCATACATATTCATACACATCTTCTCACATGTATATATATTTATACATTATATCTGTATACATATTAATATATTATATCTATATATATATATATATATATGTATATATATATATATA
>NC_068988.1:65982854-65985568 GCF_001194135.2 Octopus bimaculoides | reverse complement strand
GGTGTATATGTGTGTGTGTATGTTTAATGTCTGTGTGAATGTATATATGTAGGTGTTAATTATACCTACCGTAAGCTGACAGCTGCTAGTGGGAATTTCTGAACGACACGCCTAAACAAATAATTACCTTCAAATTTTTAATAGTGCAGACCACCTCATGATGAATCGTGTCTTATGCGACTCACAACTCGAAAAATTGTTACGCATGCTTTATTTGTTATCTCTACCATCCATAAGAAATAGAACCAAACGCATTGTGAACATGTGTGCATATGAGTGCGCGCGTGTGTGTGTGAGAGAGAGAGAGAGAGAGAGAGAGCATGTGTTTCTAGGTCATTACACATAACAGAATTCAATGATTTGTATGAGGTTGAAGATTCAGTACACTACTCCAGGTTTCTGGTTTTGTTCATTCATGTAAGCGACAGAAATATGTCTATCTTATCTTTTATTAGATCTGATAAGACTTATTTATGTATTTTTAAGCATATATATATATATATATATATATATATCTCAACTTATACTCAGTGACAATTTTTTTTAATATTTCATATGCTTGTTTCATCTACGTCACATTTTATGATTCAGCGTTTAATTTTACTTCGTGTCATCTTCAGGAAAGACCTTCGAACACTGACTCAGCTCAATCTATAAGAGTAAAACTGTGTTAGCGGAAACTGTGTAAACCGCCTGTGTAAACATGAACCTCATATGCTCCAGGTTCATATATTTTATCTGTTGCCCTGTGTTATACCTTTACAACAAATTGCGTTTTGTTGATGGAATCTACTCTGTTGTAAGCATATCGACCCGGTTTTATCTTTCCCCTACCAGTCTTGAAAGCCTTGCAAAACAGTCCTTTTTGTATGTTACTATTACTTAACGGTATATCCTCTGGGTTTGTTTATTACACAAATAACTAACAGAGTTAGTTATGCCCACGAATTCAGAAGATGTAAGTACTTTTTAGACATATGGAGTTTTCTATGAGTACTTCAGCTTGGTACACATTATAAAACTCTATCGCAGGGTCCTAGTAGATCCTGTGACCCAGTTACCTAGTGACCTAGTGACCCTGTAGTCAAGTATTACAGGGAATATGGCGGTGATAATCTGTGCATTCAAGATGTCAATTATATTTGAAATGGCTTTATTGTTATCATTTTATATATTGTTTTTTATGAATTAAACTTAAAGTGAATTCGCTTTCATCTACCAAGATCGATAAAATAGATGGTAAATGCTTACTAGGAAGGATCAAATTGATTACACTGTTTCCTGGTAAAGTATGACCTTCAACTTAAACTAGAAATCCACATTTATGTTATCAAAGAAATCATTTTCCAACCGACATCAAAAATTGTGAGGAACAGTCATATATGGCTGTCATGTTTACAGACACCAGAGAAATACTTTACCGGTTCCATTGATTTGGGTCAGTGACTATGTAGGCGTCATGATCGCTGAAGTAGTAAGGATCGTGAAAGAAAGGACACAAAAGAAATCAATAATACAATAATATGTCTTTGAAATATGTTATGATTTTAATGAAGCTGGTTTTTCAAAACAATAACTTTTTAAACAGTTGTTTCTTTATCGGGCCTTGATGTATTTTATACTATTGCCTACGTCAATCAATCATCTTCAAAGTGTTTTCTAACATGCGCCTAAGCCACAAGAAACAAATATTGCCTCTTAGTGGTTTATAAAGAGAACAGGAATCAATATAAGGCTAGCTGTATTAAAGAAACTAATTCGATATTTCTCTCCTTTAATTTTAAATCAGATCAGAATTACGTTTGCTTTTCGTCATATGATTATACAAAGACGAATTAGGTTTAATAATATCTATATTGGGAGTTATTATAACTTAATATTTAGAAAGCAAACCACATAGTTTAAGGGTGGGGTGCTGTTATTTAAATTGAACTGGTGTATGACTGGTACTTATATTTTCGACTTCAGAAAGAAAATCATCCCCAGCGTAGACTGAAATCTGAGCATAAATATCGTACAGATATTATTGCTTTGCGCTTTTGTGCGTCTGCTTATCCAACAACATGTGATACAGCTAATTTATTGTGTAAAATATTATAATTTAGAAAGAAATTACATTTCCTGAGTGAATAGACTGATAATTAGATTTATTTCGTTTAAATTAGGAGACAATTTTGTACATTATTAAATATATAAATATTTTGAAAGAATTAGTTGAATAAATAAATATTTGACGTTAAATTTCACTCCTACAAAATTTATGTTATTGCCATTGGAAAATATCATAACATATATAATGTCCATATACGGTACAACGCTTGAAGCAAATTGTCTTAATAAAAACATTTTCAATTTGAATCCTTCCAAATTTGTGGCCTCTCATAAATCAAGTTTCGGCTTCGGTATTTCACCACATTCCTAATGTAAGCTAATATTATGTTCTTTAGATAGAAGATAACGCTTACACAATAACGTTCACTTCCGTTTTCTCTTTAAATTGAAGAAGATAAATAAATAGTTGATTTTCCTGACCCTGCATTAATGAACAAAACATCCAAGCTATATTGAATTGTAAGAAATATAATATCCGATCTCACTACATACAAGTTTACGTGTAGAAATATTTCAGTTATTAAAAGCAAATATAAGAATGTACCTCGGCATTTGGAACGGACACAAAATTTTAATGACATGTGTATGTAGGATATATATAT
>NC_068988.1:65979587-65981578 GCF_001194135.2 Octopus bimaculoides | reverse complement strand
ATATATATTTATATATATATATATATATATATATATATATACCTATGTATATATATTTGTATGTATATATGCATATTTATGTGTGTGTGCGTGTGTATCTATTTACATATGTGTGTGCATGTGTGTTTATATGTAGAAATATATTGAATGGGATCTGGGGTGAGTTGTCTCGATTGTCCATAACAGATGTTCTGTCACACCGAACTTTGAATGAGCAATCTCCATCACGCTATTTCGCAGCCTACTGGCAAATATCCTGTGTCCTTTTGTTAAGTATATGTGGTCGAAAATATGCATACTTATATATATAAATATATATATATGTGTGCATGCGTGTGTGTTTGTGTGTGTGTGTTTATACAGTGGCGGCCATAATATAAGGGTCAGTAAGAACAAGTGTATTGAAATATTATTATAGAAGATTAACAAAACTTTGAGACTAGATATATTACACATAATTAGATATATCTAATATCTATATTTCATGAAAATTTCAAGTGAATGGAATAAATATCTCATAAGTTTTGAGGAAATAAACAAATAATCTCACAACCTGCAATGGCCAAAATTTAAGAGTCACTTTAAAAAAAACTATGAAAAATGGTACAGGAACAGAAAAGAGACCCTTACTATTAATATTTCATGAACATCCCTTTTCTTTCAATAACCTCCTGACATCTGTTACCACAGAACAGAATTAATTCCTCGCAAAATGATGCAGCAATACTGTTCCATTTCTTTTTTAATTATTCTCAGATTTCAACTTGGTTCTTTGCATTTCTCCTTCGTGCCCCATCTTCAATAATGTTCCAAACGTTTTCTATAGGGTTCAGATCAGGACTTTGAAGTGGCCAGTCAATGAGATCAACCCCTTCATTACTCAAAATCTTTGACTTTCTTCACAGTCTGACAGGGAGCGTTTTCTTGCACCAAAATAAGAAGCTGAACTGACGAGGATCGGAGATGTAGAAGGGCATGATATCTAAGGATTTGCTTATAGATTTCCGCATTCACAGTCCCTTGTAAATGAATAAGTGGACCAGAACACTCTCCCTACCATTACACTGTCGCCTCCATATTTCACTGTCTTCTTCACACATGCACAGGATAACCCTTCGCCACTTCTTCGTCGAATGTACATCCCGCCCTCGGAACCAATAACATTAAACTTCGATTCATCACTAAAATAAACCTGCGACCACAGTTCTTCTGTCCAAACGCCATGTTCGTGAGCGAAACGAAGACGGGCTCTTTGATTCTTCTTGGAGATCAGAGGTTTGTCTGTCGGTGCCGAGCAAGCAACCCAGAACCTCGTAACCTACGAGAAACTCATTTGCACGCTACGTTGACATCGGAAGTTGAGCTAAACTCGCAGATATCTCAGCAGGACTCTTAAACCTATCCTTCAGTGACATTATAACCATGATACGATCCTGTGGTGAAGTTTTACGAATTCTACCGATATTGGTGACTTAAAACGTGCTACAATTCGTTGCACAGCACTTCTAGACCTTCCTACAGTAGATGCTATCACAGAATTTGACTTGCCCGCTTGGTGAAGGCATACAATCGTTTGTTTTTCATCAGAGGATACTGGTCATCTCTCACGAGCCTCTCTGGTGACAGTACAATGTTCCAATAATTTAGGATCATAAGTAACTGTTAGCCCATTAACAGTTTTAAGGAATAACAAATACCTCGTCTAGCGGTTCATTATTTCTAAGTGACTCTTAACTTTTGGCCGCAGCAATTTGGAAGATATTTGATTATTTCCTCATAACTTACGAAATATACATTCCATTCACTTGAAAATTTCACGATATTTAGATATTAGATATATCTAAAGGTGTGTAAAATATCTAGTCCCGAGATGTTGTTAATCTTCTATATTAACTATTTCAATGTACTTGTTCATACTGACCCTTATAAGTATATATATATATATATATATATACATTTATATAATTACAACTATATATATACATGCATAT
>NC_068988.1:65975860-65978622 GCF_001194135.2 Octopus bimaculoides | reverse complement strand
TATATATATATATATATGCATATGTTTGCGTGTATATGCATAATACATACATATATATAAATTTATATATATAACTGTTTTTATGTCATAATAAAAACACTCACATGCATGCATATATAAATGTGCAGAGATATAAAAATATGTGCATGTGTGTCAGTTTGCGTGTGTGTATGTGTGTGAGTCGAGGTGCAGTTTTTAATTTCTTTGTGAATATCTGACGAGCTAATTATTTATAGATAGTAAGAAGATATCTGCCTCTTAAAAATTTCAACATATAGCCTTGTCATCTCTTCTACATTCCTTCGTGTTCACTGTAGTCGCCGTAGCAGCAGCATTTGCCAGTAGTAGTAGTAGTAGTAGTAGTAGTAGTAGTAGTAGTAGTAGTAGTAGTAGTAGTAGTAGTAGTAGTAGTAGTAGTAGTAGTTCCTGTTGTAACAAATTACGAAAACTTATTGTTTTTCGTTTCTATCATTACATATTATAAGAACTTATTCAGAAGGTTAAAGGTACACCTTCTTGGCTCCTTATTGCAGTCTGTTTTTTTTTTTTTTCTGGCAGGAGTAAGAAAATGTGTATCCTATAAGCAGAAACTTGGTCCAGATGCTTACAACACTTTGCACATCCCTCGAAGCACTCAAGAGTGATGATGTGAGACAGTAAATAAGGCAACAGACTGAATTTAACCCCTAACAGCAACAACCGTCCCTTAGAATCCTTTCTCACAATATTATCAACCTGGCATTCCGTCAGTTACGACAATAATGGTTCCAGTTGATTCCATCTACGGAACAGCTTGCTCGTGAAAATAATATGCAAGTCGCTGAGTACTCCACAGACACTTGTACCCTTAACGTAGTTCTCAGGGAGATTCAGCATGACACAGACTGTGACAAGGCTGACCCTTTGAAATACAGATACTACTCATTTTTTTGCCAGCTGAGTGGACTGGAGCAACGTGAAATAAAGTGTCTTGGTCAAGGACACAACGCGTCGCCGAGAAATGAACTCACGATCTAGCGATCGTGAGTCGAATGCCATAACCACTAAGTCACGTTCATCTAAAGTTTAGGTGAAGTTGTTCTTAACCGGAGTCCGACTGGCCCCTGGGGATCCATGTAAGATTTTGTTATTAAAACTGACCTGCAGTAAATTGCTTATACTTCTATAATACACAAAAATATTTAACCAATTTTTATTAGAATTCCTAATGATATTTAATTATAAAAATGTAATATGATTTTTTTCTAAAAGGCTACAAGGGTCCATCCGAGTAAAATAGGAATCAAGGGGGTGTCCACAGGTAAAAAATGGTTGAGAAACACTGGAAACGGATTTTATGGTACATGAAGCCCAAAGTGTTACTCATAGGTCGGAAGAAGCCTAAGTCCTGCTTTTCTCTTAATCACGCAGCATGCCTGCTTCGATCTTTAAGCAGAGTAGAGAAGTCCACCATATATCTGTCAGACGGATGAATTCACCAGAGAAGATTTTCAGCTGGAATATACACAGTTTAAATTGTCCACAAAATAGGTATCAACGAGGTAGAGTTAGGAGCGATTATCTTAAACTTTCTTTCGGTATTTACTTGTATAAGTCATTGAACTCAAATTTTAAAGGTATTTTTTTAGTCTACGACTCGACTCAGTGCGTATTCTGGAACTGATTCTATCGATTTCTTTTTACCGAACCGCTAACATCGGTTTCAAGCGGCGGCTGCGAGTAGACGACACTCGTCCAAGGTGCCTTACTGTGGGTGGGAAACAAATGTCTTTCCACAGGGATGGTCTGTCTGAGCCTATATGTGAGGTTTATGGTGAGAGGAGATATAAAGAGGCAAAGGTGCAAATATGACGTGCTTGATTCTAAGCCAGACACCTTACTTGCTAATAGGGAAGACGTTTTTGTTAGAAAACAGGACCAGAATAACGGGACTACACTGTCATACTTTTCTCTGACATATTTCCATGTCTACATTACGGAGACATGTTTCCAAGTCAACTGTGTTTTCTTTCTTTAAGACAACAGAATGTGATTTGAGGAAGATTTAGCCGTTATTGCTTATTGCTACAACGATATAAGTGACAGAAAAGTAAAAGCGTGGGCTGATTAGGTAGAGAAGGAAGTGGTATGTCGTATATTTGACGAAAGTATATGAATAAGTACATATTCAATTTTTCTCTGTTGGTCACAGCTAAATAATATTTTTGAGTGATTGCGTTGGTCACAGCTAAATAATATTTTTGAGTGATTGCGTTTATTTAATGAAAGAGCTTGTAGGAAATGTAACAGCTATCTTACAAATATCTCAACCTACACGTACACATGCCCACGTGTACACAATTATGAAAACACACACCAACACTCACGTAGAAACGTGTATATGTCCACACCTACACACACAACTACGTATCCACATACATGTTCACACCTAAACACAAACACACAAACACTCATGTGGACAAAGTGATTTTTATGTGTCAACACATAAGACACACTCATATACATACGTGCATACATCATACAAACATCTGCATACACAAGCCACAACACACATCTACACATATACAAAAACGCCCACATAACTATAAATACGCATAACTCCCACGTACACACACCAGCACGCACACGTACACATGCACGCATGCACACACACGCGCACACAATCATATCTACTCCTTCCTTGCAGATGCGTTTGGATTCATATATACATACATATATATTGTGTGTGTGTGAATATGTGTGTATGTATTTATGTATATATA
>NC_068988.1:65974756-65975798 GCF_001194135.2 Octopus bimaculoides | reverse complement strand
TATATATATATATATATATATATATATGGATAGATAGATAGATAGATAGATAGATAGATAGATATAGATATATAGATATATATATATTACACATACATATATATATATATACATGCATGTATACATAAACATATATATGTATATAGATATATATATGCATAAATCTATATGTCTCTATATATAAATATATCTATCTATGTGTATACACACACACATTCACACACGCGCGCACGCACGCACACACACACACACACACACACACACACACATAAACATATATGATATTCTGACGCGGTTGACCTTGACACAAATAATTTCGCTCTTTACCTTGCTGCTGAACGAATGCTTGCTTCTTCAACATTAGCAACATCGTCACCATCATCATTATCATTATCAACACAGTCGTCTTCATCATCAGTGCTACCGCTAACATAGCAATAATATTGTTTTATATCACTCGCAAAATACTGTACTTATGTTACAAAAATACCAGATTAGACCTTGGTAAATATGAGTGCTAGAAAATTGGCGGGGTTTACAGAAAAACTCTTACAAATGATTATATTCAGTTGAAATTTTGACACAACGCCAAGAATTTCGGGAAGGGTGCTAGTCGATTACATCGACCGCAGTAGTAAACTGGTATGTATTTTATCCACCCAGAAAGGACGTAAAGCAAAGTTGACCCCAGCGGGATTTGAACTCAGTATATAAAGACGGACGAAATACATCTAAGCATTTAGTCCGCCGTGCTAACGATTCTGCCATCTCACCACTCTCTTAGATATCTAGTTTTGGTTTCTATGGTAATCTTCCAACGAATGTATATTATTTGGTTTAGTCATGAGATTTCGACCACGATGGGGCATTTCTCTGAAGACTTTTGTACAAAATTCGATACTTTATTTTATCTGTAATTTTTGATGACTCTCTAATTTCTGGGGACGTAAACAAACCAATACCGGTTTGTCTATCTTCTCGTAAAATAAATACAAAGACAAAGACATATACACGCATAGATACATGCATACATTTATATATA
>NC_068988.1:65971495-65974330 GCF_001194135.2 Octopus bimaculoides | reverse complement strand
TATATATATACATATATTTATATATATTTACATACACACACACATATACATACATGTATACATACATGCATAAACATGTATATGACCCCGGGCTATTGTACAAGACACTTGTCCAAGATGCCGCGCAGTGTGATTAAACCCAAGACTTCATGTTTAGGAGTTATACTTCTTAACTACACAGCCATGCCTGTATCACCGAAATAACTGAAATAGCAGTTAAGTGTTCTTCACATCACAATCAAGTATCATATCTTTAAAAACATAAATAAAATAAACATCGAAGAAGAATTGAATAAATCAATCCGATTTACAGAGGTTAAACACCCAAGAGAGGTAGTCAAATATGGAATGCCTTTGATAATAAATAGGAATCACATACAACGAAATAGTAAACGTCAACCTCTACAAAACTTCATGCTTCGACAGTTTCCCTACAATTGCGCCCTTGAGATTTTTTCACAGCAGTTTTAGACTTCAGGAATGTAGGAAACTGTTGCTGGCGCTGATGATTCTGTCGTCCTTGTTGGTTGTGGTATTGTCATTGTTGATGCTGCTGCTGCTGCTCCTGATTATGATGATGATATTGTTGTCATTGCATTTGAGTGTTTTGTTGATTTTGTAGTTGTTGCTGATGTTGGCTTTATTGCTGCTTCTTTTTTATTCTTGATGACGTTCTTCTTGTTATTTCTGTTGATGTTGTTCTTGCTGCTGTTGTTGTTACTGCTTTTGATAATTCCACTGTTATTGAGATTTTATTGATGTTGATAATGTTACTCTTGTTGTTGGTGCTATTGTTGTTGTTGTTGCATTATTGCAGTTGTGCTAATGTCGCTGTTGCCGTGGTTGATATTCTTGATTTTGAATGTTATTGTCATGGTGATATTGTTGATATGGAGGTTCTTGTTGTTGATTATGTGTTGTTTCTGAAGTGGTTGTGGGTATAGCTGTAGCTATTTGTGCCAAAATATATCTCGATATATCAAACATGAAATCATAACCAATCATACCTTTTCACTCGCATTATCTATCAGGGACTTTAATATTCAATGTGTTGCTACCTAAAGTTTAAAAATATGAGGTATTATATCCTATTATTTCTAATAGACCCAACGAACACTTAGTAGCCTCTAGTCGGTTTGTCTATATGTTGTTAGTGACGTCGTTGTTCAACCCTGATCCGAGGTTGATCCGATGAAGAAAAGAGTACGCAATATATGTGGAATATAAAAGTAACTTAAGGTTTTTATCGAAGCTTAATTTTGACGGCATAGCGATCGTTAGGCTGGTCTCATTAAGATTGTGTATTCTTGCTATGACATACATTACCTACAGCACATTTGACAAAACTACTTTCCCGTCTCTTCTTACAGTTTGAGGAAGATAACGATCAAGAGAAATCCGAAAAGTAACAAGCAGAGCAGTGCTTTATTGCCAAACTCACTGAGAAAGTACGAATTGAAAGCCCTCAAAAATCAGTATTTCTTTTGGGCCTTCTGAGGTCAATAACAGAATGTCTTAGTAGGACAAGATATGACAAGCAAAATTCTATCCCTAATATTTCTCTTCTTGCATCCATTTTTTAAATCAATATGACGGACAAAGTGTGTAACATATATATATAGGTTATAAGCAACAGTGGTGTCCATTAGAACCACAGGTTTCAGGTAATGCTGAGTAAGTGCTATGGATAGACAACGGTTCAGCTCCAGGTTCGGTGGTCATGTGAATAAGGGGTCCAACGTAGGTCGTATATCAGCGTGTGAATATAGGGTATATTTTTCGTAACGAGATAAAAAAAAAACAAGGCTGTGCAGAATATACAACATTTATAAATTTAGTCATTCGATTTATAAATGTTCTATATTATACACAGCCTTGGTTTTTTTTTAATCTCATTACGAAAAGTATATCCTATATATATATATAGAGAGAGAGAGGAAGAGAGAGTGGGAGACAGATACATACATATATATATATATATATATATATATATATATATACATATATATATATATATGTGTGTGTGTGTGCATATATATATATGTATACACGCGCATACACACACACGCACACGCACGCCCACACATATAGATGCACACACACATACACACATATATATAGTTGAAATTTACAGAAAAACAAAAGACGAAGACAAATGTAATAAACAAGAAGCAGGTGTATTAGTTTGACGCCCGGGGAGGTGACAAAGTCTTTTACGTTTCGAGCGTACGCTTTTCAACAGTAAAGGAACACGATGAAATAAACAGAGAGAAAATAAAGAAAAACAACTTGTGGATTTAGCGGTCAATCATAGTGACACACACACACACACATATGTATATTGGTTCAAAGTTTACAAAAAACAAGAAAGAACAATGGCAGTGACAGGTGAAGGAATAACAAACATGGTGTATTATCTTAGGCACAAGTCGAACAATTGCCACAGTTAGCGTTCCTGAGAATACAGGCTAACAACGTTCGTTGAAGTGGGCGTTTTCCTTACAGAAAATCAGTTCCACATAAAATTGAAATTTCAAGTATATTTTATAAGTTGCGGAGTGCAATACATTAGGGACAATAATAGTATTACATTTGTTCCTCCATTACGATTGTTTCAACAATACAAGGTTGCATATAAATGACTATGTAATGCTACAGTATAATATACGTCGCATTCTCCAATATTACACAATTATTTATACTCATGATATCTATGGATCATAAATTGCTGAGGCGAGAGTAATGGATGAGAAGTGTAATACAGACATCGCTAATCTTGAACTTACCTCATCTCCTCTTTCTCTCTCTCTTTCCATATATATATATATATATATA
>NC_068988.1:65969056-65969851 GCF_001194135.2 Octopus bimaculoides | reverse complement strand
TATATATATATATATATATGCACGAGCTTTTTTCAGTTTACGTCTACCAGGTTCACTCACAAGGCTCTGGTCTCTGGTCTCGGCCCGAGGCTTTATTAGAAGACACTTGCCCAACGTACCACACAGTGGGACTGAAACCGGAGCTATGTTGCTGGGAAGCAAGCTGCTTACCACACAGCCACACCCGTACCTTATATTTACAGATGGAGAACAGAAAACGGGGATTGTTTGATGAGTGTCAGATTCTGCACAGTAGTGAAAGTCAATAGTTTCACCACGCACTTTCAAGAAACTGATCTGTAACAAACAAACTTTCAAATGCTACAAGCAGTTATAGTTCTTATCAGCTGTTAAGCGGTTTCAGGTAACCGCACCAGTAACTATGTATAAAACGTGTTACATGATTTGAAAATTATGGTGTTTAAACAGCAATCTTTTGACAATCTCTTTCGTATACTCTTTTACTTGTTTCAGTCATTTGACTGCGGCCATGCTGAAGCACCGCCTTTAGTCGAGCAAATCGACCCCAGGACTTTATTCTTTGGAAGCCTAGTACTTATTCTATCGGTCTTTTTTTGCCGAACCGCTAAGTTACGGGGACATAAACACACCACCATCGGTTGTCAAGTGATGTTGGGGGGGACAAGCAGACACACAAACACACACATACACACACACATATATATATATATACATATATACGACAGGCTTCTTTCAGTTTCCGTCTACCAAATCCACTCACAAGGCTTTGGTCGGCCCGAGGCCATAGTAGAAGACACTTGCCCAAGGTGCCAC
>NC_068988.1:65962703-65967756 GCF_001194135.2 Octopus bimaculoides | reverse complement strand
AGTAGTAGTAGTGAGGGTAGCAGTGGTTGTGGTGGTGGTGGTGGTGGCGGTAGTGCCGGTAGTGGTGGTGGTGGTGACGGTGTCATTCTTATGAATTTATCAACTGTAGTCAAAATTGACGCGAACGATATTGCAATATAACTTGACAAATATTTATGAACTGCAACAGCAGCAGCACCACCAGCAGAGCAGTATCAGTGATGATAACAGTAGCTGTGATAGTGATGGCAGTATTAGTTTCTTAATTCTTCCAGCAGTAACTCTACCCCTACCCCCGTAATTGTTAATGTAGTCTTGTTGACTGCTCTTTACATTACGAAATCAAATTTTCCCGGCAATACAAACCTACCTATCGCTTCAGCAAAAACAACAACAACAGAACCTATTGTTCATGGTTTGTACCTAATTGTACAATGGAGGATCAGAGTTTTTCTAAGTCTAAATCACAGCATCATCACCAAAAGCAATAGTTTACGTTTTATTCTCTCACCCTTACCCCTCTTATGAGAAAACAGAACATAATAATAGTAATAATAATAATAATAATAATAATAATAATAATGATGATGATTACGCAAAACACTTTCAATACAGTAACCATAAGAGCATCACAGCAAACCACAGCACATACCCAAGGCACACAGAGCTGCGCTCGGTAGTGAAGTGAAAGCACGTTATAAAAATAAAAGTACTGAATAATAATAATAATAATAATAATAATAATAATAATAATAATAATAATGATGATGATGATGGGTTCAAATTTTGCCACAAGGGCAGCCGCTTTTGCTGGGAGGGGATAAGTAGACTACATCGACCCCAGTGTTTCACTGGTACTTAATGTATCGACCCCGAAAGGATGAACGGGCAAGTCGATCTCAGCGGAATTTGAACTCAGAACGTAGCGACAGACAAAATATCGCCAAGCATTTCACCCGGTGGCCTAACGATTCTGCCAATTACAAGTATAATAATAATCATGCTTTCTACTATAGGCACAAGGCATGAATCTTTGGGGGAGGAGTTAAGTCGACTACATCGACACCAGTACTCAACTGGTACTTAATAATATCGATCCCGAAAGAATGAAAGGCATGGTCGTCCGCGGCGGAATTTGAAATCAGAACGTATAGACGGACGAAATGCTGCTAAACAATTCGCCCGGTGTGCTAACAATTCTACCAGTATAATAATAATGATAATAATAATAATAATAATAATAATAATAATAATAATAATAATAATAATAATAATAATAATAATAATAATAAACATTTCTACTATAGGCATAAGGCTTGGAATTTCGTGGGGAAGGAGCTAGTCGATTACTTCGACCCCAGGGCTCAACCGGGATTTTTTTTTTTTCTTTTTTTTTTTCTGTCGAGCCCGAGAGGATGAAAGGCAAAGTTGACCTCGGCGGAATTTGAACTCAGAACGAGAAGATGGGTAAAATATTCCGCTGAGCATTTTGTCCGGCGTGCTATAATAACGTTAATATTCGAACTTCATATTTTTCTTCCATGTTTCTGTCGATGAAGTTATGTTTAATTTGCAAAACTATGAAACTGCATAAAATATCTGGACAGTCGACTGAATGATAGAAAAATCTTTTGACATACTTACTTCTAGCCTCCAATGACGCTTTTAAAAGATGCTCGGTGAAATCCTCGATAGTGTCATAAACTTTTAAATTCCAAACTTCTGTGTTATAGTAGGAATTCCAATTTTTAAATATACCTTCTAAGGTGAAATAGCAACGTGACATCCCTTTCGAATCGTCTTCATATTGTTCGTACATCAAACCAATTTTCGTCCAATTAAAATGCCGACACATTCTCAAGAAAAACTCGCCGGCTTTATAAAACGTTCCATGAACTCGTGTTAACAGCTTGTAATTAGTTTTATTTCTGAAAGCATTTACCATTGCCCCAGCACTCAACACAGGAATTCCCCAGTAAGGGGAAAATCTGGCAATTGGTGCAATGCTGTACTCACAAACGGGCCCAATGAATACATGGGCCAATTTTCGCATGTCAATGGCGGCCAAGGGAGCAAAAATGTCGGAACATTTGGAATCATTATAGTAAAGTTCAATCCTATAGTTTGGTAGCAGATTGTATCGATATTTGACAGATTCTACAGCGTACTCCAGTGCTGGACGCGTCCTCGAAATAGAATAAGAATACCAATTGTTCTCTGGCAAAATAACCGATATCCTCAGGATTTTCTCCAACGTGTTATTATTATCATTATTATCGTTGTTATTTTTGCTTTTGTTGAGATTAATATCATTTAGATTATTATTGTTATTATTATTATTATTGTTGTTGTTATTATTAACTTCTAATCCGTTTAAGAAACAAAGAGTATGAAACAAGGTAAAAAAAAATAAACATAAAGGTTTCATAATTAAATAAATATTCCGCTTCTTCGGCTGAAATGAAATGATCATTTCGGGTTTAGAAATAGAACGACTACAGTAACATTTACAAATGATTCTAGTTTCCTTTCTGCTTCTTTTTTTTTTTTCTTTTTTTTTTTTCGTTTCTTCTTTGTTTTGGATATAATCCTAGAGATGTGCTTTTCTCGGTTGGGTACTCATTATTCAAAAATCTATAAAAATATCAAGTAACGCCAATCAGTTACCGATTTTGAAGAATTCCTTATGGAACGGGGTGAAGTATGGTGGAGAATGTTTAGAAATTAAATTTACACATACATGCGTGTATACACCAGCCTATAAACATGCATACACAAAACACGTATAGCTTAGGTTTGTTGGATCTATCTCAATCTATCTTTCATATTTCACAAACACATACACACATGTAAATATGAGTGGGTGTATAAGGAAGTGAGAGGAGGTGTAGAATTAACTTCTTGGAGACATATTAATTTCGATGTATAAATATATAATGGAATATAAACATGTATGTACGTTTGTATGTGTATGTGTATGTATATATATGTATGTATAAATATATATAGAGAGAGCGAGAAAGAAAGAGATAAACAGATGGGGAGAAGGAGAGAGAGAGAGAGAGAGAGAGAGAGAGAGAGAGAAGGAGAGGGGGAGAGAAAGATAGAGAGTTAGCAAGAGAGAGGAAGGTGTAAAAATAGGTGTTTAGATCTAAGCCGTTGTGTTTTTGGATGTTTACACCCTACGTACTCAAGGTGGGGAAATTAATTTATTTATAGTTTAACAAAGCGATTAATCTAAAGTGTGATAACAATGATCATGCAAGGAACTACTAATGCATATATTTGTGTAAATATTTGTACGTGTGTAAAAAACATGTATGGATTCGTATCTAATTATACAAGTCCCCTTTTTTTTTCTTCCTCGATAGTTAATACCTGCATTCAGTTAGATATATATTTTTATAACCATATTTCTGCCTTACGACTCGTGGGGGCTGTTTGTGCACTTGTAAACATTTCCTCAAATAAATGAAACTATATTAGCATGCTTACATCTCACTGCAACATACGATCACACGCACACACATTCACACACACACATTCACACACACACATACACACACACACATACACGCATACACACAGGCGAGCACATTCGAGTCAATAAACGAAGAAACAAAAACACGTGAAAGGAATCAGAACAGCAAAATAAATGTGCAATAACACTACGTCACCGTAACAAACGTAAACAATATCTGTATGTGTATATATACATATATATGTGTGTATGTGTGCGTATGTGTTTGGAATGTATACGTGTGTATAAATAAAGCTACTGGCCTTGAGTTTAGTTACCAGTGAAGATTTGATACTGTGACAGGAGCAAACAATTTACGGAACTTTCTAAGTGAGTAACACGAGGCCAGCCAGCGGACCGTGAAGCAGCCGGCATGCACAGTAATGAACCATAATAGAGAACATGCCACCACAGTTACTAGTACAGACAGTACCAGTTACTACAGTAATAACAAACAAAAAAAGTAGCAGCAGCAGCAATGTTTGCAGCTTCCAGTAATTACCCCCTTCATCAAAGAGAATGAAATTAGTCCAACTAATTATCCATCGTCAACTTGAATGAAAGAAAATACTTCCATTTCTCAGCCGCCTGTTGCCGTGTCTTCCAACTCGCACCTTGCTTCATTTGTCTCTCACTCAATCTCTCTGTTTGTATACACACCCACTTCAATACTTATTCATTCTATCCCTGTCTCTTCCTCACACACACATATATATACACTCTCTCTTTCCCCTAGTCTCACACGCACACAGGCGCGTGTTCTTTGTAGCATACGCATACGCTCCTGTTCTCTCTCTCTCTCTATATATATATTTCCCTCTCTCTGTCCCCCTCTTGTCTTCTCCAATTATCTCTCTTCCTGTCTCCCTCTCCTTCCTCCCCTTCACTCACTCCTCTCTCTCTGTTTCTTTCTTCGCCTCCCCCCTCTCTCTCTCTCTCTCTCACTTAATATTTTGCCACTCTGTTCCGCTATCTTAACCCCTTATCTGTATAACTTTCATCAACTCACACCCACCGGGTATAAACTTACACACGAACGCATAAGCACACATACACACATACACACACACATACACACATACATACACACCGCCGCACGCGCGCACACACAATTACGAAGACCACCACTCAAACTCATACGCAAACACAAACATAAAATATTCACACACACACACACACACAAACATATACAAACATATACAAACACGCATGGTAATCACTCGCAAAGAAGCACGCAACAGGCTAAACCGCACGCACCTAAACACATGCACATAAACACACACACACACACACACACACATACACATACACATACACACAATCTCGCATACACTCATGCACGCATCCACATATACGTACACAATTCCACACGTTTTGTTTCTGCTGTTTCCCCCTTTGTTATCTTGTTTGTTTACGATTCGAGGATCTTCAGTCTGTCCATCGCCTCCATCAAACGACTCCACCCCGCTCGATCTCATTGAAGATATGGGGAGGGAGAGAGAGAGAGAAAGAGAGAGAGAGAGAGAGAGAGAGAGAGAGAGAGAGAGAGAGAGA
>NC_068988.1:65958232-65958960 GCF_001194135.2 Octopus bimaculoides | reverse complement strand
TTATTAAAGCTGCAAAATTATCACAGGACTGTTACTCAGCGTTTTACGTTTCAGTTCATGTGAGAGTTGTGATGAATACTCTACCTTTTGTATTCGAGTACTATTTTTCCACCTTGTTTTGCACTTATATGCTCACCTGTGTGCATATTTAATAGTCTTCATCGATTTCGATGATAGACGTTCGTTTGTTTGACCAACTGAATTACCTGTTCATTGTAGCCTTAAGATAATTATGACGTTAGAATCAGCAAGACACGACATGGGATAAAGATGTCCTTGGAATTACGGGAGCAATTGTGAAACAATTTTCTCTGCAGTACCCATTAAACAAATTATACTCACAAGTTACTGGTTGACCAGTGGCTGACACTTGCCCAAGATGCCAAACAGTCGGTTTGAATCCAAGAACTCATGGTCACGAAGCTTACTTCTTAATCCACCTACCATAAATACATGTGTGCGTGTGGTATGTGTGTGTATGTGCGCGCGCGTTCACGTCTATACATACAATGCATACAAACATATAAATTGCTATATATATACACACACACACACACTCACCATCCCCCCCCCAACACACATATATATAGCGCAGGCATGGCAGCGTGGTAAGTACCACACGATTCCGGGTGCAGTCACACTGCGTGGCACCTTGGACTACTGTCTTCTACTATAGCTTCGGGCCGACCAAAGTCTTATGAGTGGATTTGGTAGGCGGAAACTGGAAG
>NC_068988.1:65956029-65956982 GCF_001194135.2 Octopus bimaculoides | reverse complement strand
ATATGCATATATACGTACAGGTATGTGCATACCGACATCCACCTGTATGTATAGGTGCATATCCGGGTACAGGACATTGCAAACAAAACGTAGACGAGAAAACACACAAGCCACATAGAGAACATTCTTCTTCATCAGCTACCCCCGTTTTAACACCGGCGTTTCGAAGAGCTGGGCAGGACGCATAGCTAAAATGGCTCTTCCCACGGACCTCAAATTAAATTTGTATACACAATTTAAACCTTGCCATGGAGGAATGTACTGGCGGACCAAAAACAAGACAGGAAAACAAACAGAAAATGCTATACGGCCAGACGTGAAAAATTATGTGTATGAACGATGTGAGGCACGAACTTGAAAGTGGGGACGAAGTAAGTTCGCGTGTTTGCTCGGCGATAGCCAAGGAAGAAAAGGATTATTGACCGGAAGCATGTGACCATGCCGGTGTAAGGGGAAGAGAGAGAGAGAGTGGTAGAGGGAGAAACAAAGGGAGGAAGTAGAAGAATGGGTGAGCAACGAGAGGAAAAGAGGAAGAGAGGAAGTACGAGGGGGGAAAAGGAGATACGTAGTAGTAACAGAGGAAGAACGAGAGGGGTAAAGAGAGATACGTAGGAGTAAACAGAGGAAGAACTAGAGGGGGAAAAATTGAGGAGGAAGAGTAAGAGAAAGAGATAGAGTAGCGTCGGAAAATATAAAGTTACGAAAACTACTTACAGATTGGTGACGCTGCGTTCGGTCATGTAAAAACAAATAGTAAATGAGTATATGCATATATACGTACAGGCATGTGCATACCGACATCCACTTGTATGTATAGGTGCATATCTGGGTACAGGACATTGCAAACAAAACGTTGACGAGAAAACACACAAGCCACATAGAGAACATTCTTCTTCATCAGCTACCCCCGTTTTAACACCGGCGTATCGAAGAGCTGGGCAGGACATATATAT
>NC_068988.1:65953723-65954702 GCF_001194135.2 Octopus bimaculoides | reverse complement strand
ATATACCGGAGTATTACGCATCCATGACCGTTATTTGAAACGACGAATCCATGTGTTTTAAATTTTATATCCCTTTTGATTGCATTGTTATTCCTTTTCCATTTCTAACAAAACTGTCCGATGGACGGTAACGTGAAACTCAGAGTAACAATCTTTTGTTATATTTCTGCTGCTTTTAAATAAAGTATATATATATATATTTGTACGTACTCATATATTCTGCCAACACTGACTGACGCCTTCTCGCCATCGAGTCATATAACCCTCCACTGCCACTCTTATTTTTCACTGTCTCTATCATTCAATCAGTTCAGTGTAGGTGTCGCTACTTTTGTTTATCACAACAACAACAACAATGACATAAGCAACAATAACAACAATTACTACAACAGCAACAACAACAACAGCGAGGTACATATCGTTACAACGTGGGAATCTGTACCTGGATCTCTTCGCTTAACTTGCTAGTAATAGCAGTCAAATATAACCGCTAACCAGAATTTCGTGTTAACTGCCTTGAAAAGGAATTAAAATAGTGTTAGCGAAAATACAAAAAATTTCGAAGCCATTGTGGATGGTCAAGGATGGCATGTCTTTTATTACATGTCTGTTCTGTTAGATTTGAGGTGCCGATTCAACATAACGATAGAAACAATCAGAAGAGGAATAATAACAAAAGTAACCATAATACCAACATCAACAACTCCTCAACACCTACATCAAGTACTACCAGTTATGAAACTGCGACTCCTTTGGTAGTGGGGTGGGGTACATGTATTTAATTTTTAACTCTTTATTACTTTCGTCAATTGTAGAACTAAGTACCTTTTTATTATTAATGTACACACATAGCAACACATGTTGATCTGTACTTCTATCTGTCTAATCTATCTATCTATCTATCTATCTATCTATCTATCTATCTATCTATCTATCTATCTCACTCTCTCTCTCTCTCTCTCTCTCTCTCTCTCTCTCT
>NC_068988.1:65948889-65951411 GCF_001194135.2 Octopus bimaculoides | reverse complement strand
TATATTGATCTATCTTTCTGTCTACAGATCTATCAGTTTACATAGTGGCTTATATGTCTATTTATTTAGGTGTATAAGTTTCTATTTATCTTCATATTTTATATTTGTTAATCGATATGTTTGTATATCTGTTTATTTAGCTACCTATTTATCCATCAATATTCCTGTTTGTGTTCGGGCCTTGTGCCTAAAGTAGAAAAGAATATTCCTCTTTGTGTGTATTTCTGTTTATCTATCTTCACTTAATTTATTTTGTTTTTTCTTTTTACCCATATAACGATTCTCTCTAATCTCTCTCAACTTCTCTTTCTTTCTTTCTTTCTTTCTTTCTTTCTCTCTCTCTCTCTCTCTCTCCCTCTCTCTCTCTCTCTCTCTCTCTCTCTCTCTCTCTCTCTCTCTCTCTCTCTCTCTCTCTCTCTCTCTCT
The DNA here is from genome assembly GCF_001194135.2 of Octopus bimaculoides. Classification (NCBI taxonomy): domain Eukaryota; kingdom Metazoa; phylum Mollusca; class Cephalopoda; order Octopoda; family Octopodidae; genus Octopus; species Octopus bimaculoides. Next base: position 65,950,986 of record NC_068988.1, on the reverse strand, counting down.
CTCTCTGTCGCTCTCTTTCTCTCTGACACACATACTGCAAACATGATTTTGAAAACTGACCCCATATTGTTCAAGTTCAATACCATCATAACTACCATCATCATCATCATCATCATCATCATCATCATCATCATCATCACCATCATCATCACCATCTTCATCGCGGGCATCATCATAGCCAGAAAAAGGAACACCACCACTACACTATCGTCTTCATCATTGTTGTCGTCACCACCAACATCACCACCGACATCATCATCATCATCATTAACAACATCAGCATCGACACTAACATTATTTCCGATTGTCAAATCGTTTAAACAATCTAGAAGTTACGACCTTTAGAGCTGGATCTTCTATTATACTCAGTTCAATGTCCTTACTTCGTCGGCCTTCCATCCTCCCACTCTGTTTGTAATTAGAAAACATTCGCCAAGCTGTATATATTTCCATTCATTCAACCACTGTCGACACACTGACTAAGCACGCCAATACCCGCTTATCTATGATTACGTAAAGCCATCTGTCAGAGTGTCCTGCTGATCAAATGATTAGCACCGCGGTTAAATTCAAATTCTGAATACAAAATGCCGGAAGAGATATTGCCAAGGATCTTATATGCAATGATGTCAGAAGTCCAACAGGATGAAAGACAATACTGAATTATTGTGCCCGGCGGTACTTGAACATGGATTGTATACCGCTGGAGCAAATACAAGATATATTCTGTCTTTCGCTATAATAACTACACTGTCATTTTGCTGCCTTTTTTAATATACATACATACACCAACCCGCACATATATATGTATGTATGCATATATGTATGTACGTATGTATGTATGGTGCACGTATGTAAGGCGAGCTAGCAAAATCGTTAGCACACCGGGCAAAACGTTTAGCGACATTTCATCCGTCTTCACGTTCTGGGTTCAAATTCTGCCGAGATCAACTTTGCCTTTCATCCGTTCGGGATCGATAAGTTAAGTACCTGTCGAATCCTGGGGTTGATCTAACCGACTTACCCCTGCCCTAAAATTGCTAGCCCAGTGCTAAAATTTGGAACCTATACACACACACACACACACACACACACACACACATAATTACATAGTGTTCTGGCAAAATTTGACGATGTTTTCAATATCTCCTTTTTATCTCAGGAGCTGTTTGATGTATTGGTGAACTATCCAGGGTGTTGGAGAGCATAAAGTTTAAATATGTAGTTGAGAAGACCTTAGCTAACATGGAGCACTGGAAGCCATTCTGAATATTGGAAAAGAGTTACCTGGATCGTGACGGTTCGCGCCAGGTATCGAAGTGACGACATCATGTCTGCCACTCAAGGCTCTGCTAACACTGTAAAGACAGTATGATGTGACATGTTCACATGAACTAAGACTACGAATCCGTGGCCATCAGGAAGGGACACCGTAGGCCTTCCTACTGCGTCCACACGCCAAAACGTATCTCCAACACCATGAACAGGATCTTAGGCTCAATTCAGACAGGTTATGCGAAGCTACTGGAAACTGTGTTCAATTCCAGGTTGAAGAGGACTGCTACTGGAAGGTCATATGTGTGGCAGCAAGATTCGGCTCTTTGCCATACTTTCGAAAAGGGTCAGGAATGGTTCTCGAAGAATTCCTATGGTTTCTGGCCTCTTCAGACCCTCGTTTGTAATCCCATGGATTATTTCGTGTGGCGAAAAAGGGATTAAATAAATCCAGGCGAATGCCTTAATTAGCGCTCCATTTAATGCTTCGTACACAACTTGTTACTTACAACTTAGGTAACTTTGAGGTCCTATTACCTACAGGATTTTTATATTGTCACGGGAAGACTATTTTTTGCTCTTCATCTCGTTCTATCCGCCTTTTGTCATCGATAGTAGCTATATATATCATCGAAGCTTATTAACTTCCTACACTTCGGTCCTTGGATCGTATTCAACTATATATATATAAAATATATATATATATATATATATATATATATATATGTGTGTGTGTGTGTGTGTGTATACATAGATAGATAGATAGATAGATAAATATAGGTAAGTATATTTGGATCATCTATATATATATATGTATGTATG
>NC_068988.1:65944896-65948853 GCF_001194135.2 Octopus bimaculoides | reverse complement strand
ATATATATATATATATATATATATATATATATACAAGTATGTATGTATCTATATTTATATAATACACATATATATGTACATATACAATACACACACACGCACACGCACACGCACACTCACACATATGTATACATAAGCATATAAGATTCATTGCTCGTCGGTTTAGTTTTTGGTAAGGAAATCTTGATCAAAAATTTATTTTCCCCTCATGTTTATTAAATAGAACTCGGTATTTTTCATAAATATTTAAATTACTTTCAAATAAAATATTTAATTTTTTCATATTTGCCGATAGAGCTGTTTCGCTATTTCGTGCCTCTTCAGTGGTAAGCCCTTTGGCATTACATTAAATTATCTGGAAATAGTGAGAAAGCACTTGAAATAATAAAAAGTTATGAAGAAATAGAAATATTTCATGTAAATTATTCAAATCTTTTATATTAGAGAAGAAATGAAGTTGAAATTAACTGCAAGTTTAAACATTTAAAAAGTTATTAAATGAATCGCAATTGAAGTTGAAAGCGAGATATTCTAGCACAAAGAACTGAAGAAAAATAAGATATAGGAGGAAAATTTTAACAAGAAAATTTCTTCATTAGTAAGTAAGACAAGTAGGGGTAATTTAGAAAGAAAAAAAACACGCACAAACTCCTGATTTAATGTGTCAATTCTAAACATTAAATGCGCTCGATCGCAGCATCATCCCCCGACTTTAAAAAGTGTTATCGAGGTAAGTCCAACTTTTGCAGCAAAAGCACGATACCAGAAATCTTGTAAATAAGGAACTAGTCGATTGTATTGAGCCTTGCATTTGACTAGTACTTTATTTGATCGACCCGGAAGAATGAAAGGTAATGTTTACCTCACCGGTATTTGAACTGTAAAGAGTCGTAACTAAATCCTGCAATGTGTTTTGCTCGACGCTGTAACAATTCTACCAACCTATGAGTTTGTAGCTCAAAAGAACATATCGTCGAAAACGACTATTTCATTTATTATTCCACTATACTAGAGATATCTTGATTTATGGTTATATCTTAGTCAGTGTGGAGGCGCAATGGCCCAGTGGTTAGGGCAGCGGACTCGCGGTTTCGATTCCCAGACCGGGCGTTGTGAGTGTTTATTGAGCGAAAACACCTAAAGCTCCACGAGGCTCCGGCAAGGGATGGTGGCGAATCCTGCTGTACTCTTTCACCACAACTTTCTCTCACTCTTACTTCCTGTTTCTGTTGTGCCTGTAATTCAAAGGGTCAGCCTTGTCACACTCTGTGTCACGCTGAATATCCCCGAGAACTATGTAAAGGGTACACGTGTCTGTGGAGTGCTCAGCCACTTACACGTTAATTTCACGAGCAGGCTGTTCCGTTGATCGGATCAACTGGAACCCTCGTCGTCGTAAGCGACGGAGTGCCAACAGCAACAATCTTAGTCAGAGCACAATCCAAAGCGAGCATAGTTATCATTTGAAGCGAGACCATTGCCTTTTATTATGTGGAGGCGCATGGCTTAGTGTGTTGGACTCATGATCGCAAGATTGTGGTTTCGATTCCTGGACCAGGCGACGCTTTGTGTTCTCGAACAAAGCAATTCATTTCCCGTTGTTCCAGCCCACTCAGCTGCCAAAAATGCGTGATCCTGCGACGGACCAGCGTCCAGTCAAGGTGGGGGATATATACACCACAGAAACAGGGAAACCCGCCCTAAGGACTCTATATGACTCAGGGATGAACTTTACTTAGTATTGTCTTTTATTAGAGACATGTACGACTGTACATCTACTGTATCCTTTCTATACAGCAGTGAATAAAATAAATATCACTTATGTATTGAGGGCTTTATAGCCTCGAAGCTACCCCATATTAGAGTGTGTGGTGGACTAGCAGAATCATGAGAGAGATGGATAAAATTCGACGTTCAAATCCAATCAATTTCAACTTTGACTTTCATCGATAAAATAAAAGGTAATTAGATAAGGGAGCTATTTTAATCGATTAACTTCACCTCGAATTCTTGGGAATTATTATTTGACAAAATTTCTAGGATATGGGTGAACTATTTTGTTATGTTTGTAGTTATGGACATTTATGGACTTATTTCTATCAAAGAAGTTTATTGCGCCTTTCAAAGTTGACGCATACACGAAGGTTTAGCTGTGTGATTAAGAAACTCGCTTTGCAACCATGCTTTGGGGTTCATTACCACTGCGCAGCACTTTGGGAAAGTGGATATGTATGTGTTTTTGTGTTTCTCTTTGTCCATTATACCGCATGAGAACCAGAGTTCGTTTGCTTACGTCCCCGTAGCTAAAGGGTACGGAATAAAAAGACCAATAGACTAAGTATCAGACTTGACAAAAATAAGTACTGGGGTCGATTTGTTCGACTAAACCCTCCAAGGCGGTATCCCAGCATGGCTTCTGTCCAATGACAGAGATGATTAAAAGATAGATAAAAGAGATGTGAAAAATACATTATCTTTCTGTTACATTTATGTCACCCACCTTGTTACTAGATAACACACAATCTTGAGTCACAATGACATTGTAATATTTTGTTGCACACCTTATTTTGTCACTATTACACTTAAATAATATATCATGCACGTTATAGTACCACTAGGCCCGTTGCGTAATGTCTTTCACTGTATTTGCTTTACTTACTACACATAATTTTTACAACTCTATACATGTTGTCTGTTACAGCATATCAAAATTTTTGTCACTGACAAATTTCAAACAGGTCAATCATTGATTCACTGCAGCTAATGTTAAGTCTGGCTATATCTATGCAGCATAAGCAGGATAGAAATGTTCAATAAACATGATAAAATTTAGAACAAAGAATGTAACATTTGTTCGCTACACTAAATTATAGGAAATTTTTCAACCGGTGTTTATTATATTTCGCCAGTATATACAGCAGTTGGGAACATATCAATATGTTGCTTCCTCTCAAATTTCAAGGAGGCTTAACGATTTACTTCGGGTTTATACCGCTTACAGTATATTCCATGACATTTTTTTACAACCAACTAAACATGTACTGTCTATCTCAGATGCGATCGCCTGAGACTTTGGTCCTGACTAATATCCGCAGTTCATCTTACATAATATATATAATATTCTTCACAAAGGTGCATTGAGTACTCTTATATTTTTATACTACAACACAAACAAAAGCTCTGTAATATATGTCTTTATAAGGAAAACGGTTGACTATGATCAGTGAGTTTCGTCACATACTGCCTTCGTCAGATAGCAAAATTATCTAATGTTAGCTATTAACTATATGCTTAGTGTCAATTTATGGGTGAAGCATAGAGAGTGAAATGTGGGCTTAGCTTACAAAATAGTTGCCCTTATAGAAAAGGCAGGTTGGACTGAGGAGTATAAAAAGTACACTCTTAACCTTTGGAGTAGGATGTACAGTAAACGTTTGCAAGGTATTCTAAAGTGAAACTAAAATGTTTGAATGAATGAACAAACGAAATTCAAGAAGAAGAAGAAGAAGAAGAAGAAGAAGAAGAAGAAGAAGAAGAAGAAGAAGAAGAAGAGTTGCTATGGGAAAAAAATTCAAAACACTAAATAGTACAGTTGCAAAGTGACATTAGCTCAAGAGTGGATAACCACAGATTTGAGCTACGATTGAATCAAGACAATTTGGACCAGATATGGAATTTCTCACGGAACACTATAGCTTCTTGACATCTATAGGCGTTAAAAGGTGGTGAAGGAAAGCAAAGAAGCACAGTTAACGCTAGGAATATTTAGTCGGGGAAAATTGATAAAAAAATAACACCTTGAAAAGTACGAAACTTGGGTCAAAGAAGCTCGGCTAGAGGTAACAGAGTACAGGCAATACAATACAAATATGTTTCTGGAGGGTGCCCAAGAATATATTCTGGAAGAAGAGTGCAGGGAGAGCAGGCAAGTGTTGAAACACACACAAATATATATAT
>NC_068988.1:65943640-65944578 GCF_001194135.2 Octopus bimaculoides | reverse complement strand
TATATATACATATACATATATACATACATATACATATATATATATATATATATATATATACATATATATATATTTATATCTATATAGGGAGAGAATTCACAAAAACAAAAGACGAAGACAAGTGGTGTAGACAACAAACAGATGTATTAGTATAACGCTCATGAAGCGAAAACGTCTTTAACGTTTCGAGCCTTCGCTCTTCCACAGAAAGGAACACAGAAAGAAACAAAGAGGGAAAAGAAGAATGTGTAGTGGCTAGCGATCTATCATGGCGAATATATATACTATACTATAATATACATATACACTTACATACAGACACAGATGTATATGTATTTATGTATGTATATATATAAATGTGTATGTATGTATGTATGTATGTATGTACAGAGGTAACGTCTGAACCAGCCATGACTGCGATAGACTTGTTACGTTTCTAACTCGTTCATTTCACCTGCAGTTATTACTTTTTATAAGAATTATTTACCAGTGCACCATTTCCTGCTTCCCTTACCGATTCTGTTTTGCAACATTCCATCTCCTAAACCATTATTAAATTGTACACAGAAAAATTAAATGCGCCATTTTGTCTCGAATATTCAGCTTTTTACGTTATATCAGATTCCTCTTCCTCTCTCCCTGTATCTCTCTCACCCTCTCTCTTTCTCTCTTGCACTCTCTCTTTCTCTGTCTGCCCTATCTCTCTTGCACTCTCTCTCTCTCTCTCTTTTTCTCTTTCACACACAAACACAACTATGTACGTGTATGTTTGTGTTTATGTGTGTTTGTATCAAAGTTACCAACGCATGTATAAATCAATGTATAGTTATCTATCCAACCATCAGTTTGTCTCCCTACATAGTTACTTTGTATAATTACAGCGATAAACACACACATGAAAACACACAGTGTATATATATATATATATATATATATAT
>NC_068988.1:65938116-65942663 GCF_001194135.2 Octopus bimaculoides | reverse complement strand
TACATATATATATGTATGTGTGTGTATGTATGTATGTATATATATATATATATATATATATATATATATATGTGTGTGTGTGTGTGTGTGTGTGTGTGTGTGTGTGTGTGTATACACACACACGCACGTATACATATATAGTTCTGGGGTCGATTTGTTCGACTAAAGACTCTAGCTGGCCACGATTAAATGACTGAAACAAATAAAAGAATAAAAGAATAAAAGAATACATATATATATATTTATGAGTAAATATCTTTACCACTTTTCGTTTGTTCCTATTTTTTTTCTTTTGCACTAAGTTTACACTTCCTCTCAATCTATACAAACGTTTCTGATTATATTCCTCGCTCACTCTCACTAACGCACTCCATCTCCCCCCTCTCTCTTCCACTTCTTACTGTTTCCCCACATTACTTCGTACACTCTATCTACATCAGCCTATATACACTCAGAATGATATCAATTTTCTACTTCTTCAGCTAATTTTTATCTTACCAAATCTTTTAAGTATTCTTCATTCTTTCATCTTGGTTTTAATTTTTAGCATTTCATCTATTAATCTCCCATTTTCTATATTATTGCCAGTGTTTATTCATGTACTGGAATTAAACACACAGACACACGCATGTAGACAAATATTCATATATATTCATATATATATATATATATATATATGTGTGTGTAAACACACATGGCTATAACAACAATTTTACACACACACGCATACATTTGTATATGGTGCAAAAAACGCACGTTGTAAGCATGTGTGTGCGTGTGTGTGTGAATGAAACTTGACTCTCATTATTGTGTCACTTTTTCAACATGAATAACACTGAATGAACACATACTCACACACAAACACACATACAAACATACACACATACACACAACGATAAAGAGAGAGAAAAAGACAATAGCACAGATATATCAAATGGTATACAGCTTAAATTATTGGTTTATTAAAATTATTTCTGCCTGTAGAGAAAATATCGCAAATACCGAATAGCAATTATGACTACTCTATATGAGTAGGTACGCTAATCTTAAGAATCAAGAATTTCTCCAGAGATGACACGGCATTAGCGAAAGGGATAAGTTTATTGTCTGGAGATAAGAGGACAGAGGTGAACACGCGTTTTTTTACTCAATAGGTGTTATTGGTATGATAAATGTCTCATTTTATCTGATGCAGCCAATGGTCTTAGACTTACACAAAACGAGTAGAAGATATTTATAACTTAGGTAATTTACATAATTTCAACAAGAATGAGCTAAGAGAAATACCGCTAAGCACTTCACCTAACGTTTCTTATTTCTTTATTGCCCACAAGTGACTAAACATAGAGGGGACAAACAAGGACAGACAAAGGGATTAAGTCGATTACATCGACCCGAGTGCGTAACTCGTACTTAATTTATCGACCCCGAAAGGATGAAAGGCAAAATCGACCTCGGCGGAATTTGAACTCAGTGACGTAACGGCAGACGAAATACCGCTAAGCATTTCACCCAGCGTGCTAATGTTTCTTATTTCTTTATTGCCCACAAGGAGCTAAAAATAGAGGGGACAAACAAGGACAGACAGAGAGATTAAGTCGATTACATAGACCCGAGTGCCTAACTGGTACTTAATTTATCGACCCCGGAAGGATGAAAGGCAAAGTCGACCTCGGCGGAATTTGAACTCAGAACGTAACGGCAGACGAAATAATGCTAAGCATTTCGCCCAGCGTGCTAACGTTTCTGCCAGCTCGCCGCCTTGGCATATAGGCAAAGAAATCTTCGTACCCTTAATTATAATTATATTGTAGACCATTATAAATATGTGTGTGCGCGCGTGTGTGTATCAGGATGACTGAAAAGTAAACAACGTTTTGAACCATGAATAATTTGCACCAGATTTATGTAGTGTTTTGAATTTTTTTAAATAGTTTTTTGCTATTGTCTGATAATACAGACATAGACTTGCCCAAATGCATCAATAAATTAACATTGATATCTTCATCACCGTTGGACCTTTCAGAGCGCGATTTTCGAGCAATTTTATTTTGCAGCTTTGAAAAAGGACGTAAAGCAGTTGAAACTGCTCGCGACACCAACGAAATGTTTGGTGAGCAAACGTCCAGCGAGTGGTCAGCTCAAAAACTGTTTAAACGATTTGGCATTGGAGACCTGAACTTTGACTGTGATCGTAGTGGACGCCTAACTGTCATCGATGACGGTCAATTAAAGACCGGCATTGAAATAGATCCACGTAAAACCACTCTGGCAAAAGAACTTCAAGTTAGCCAGAAAACTGCCTGCAACCATTTGCATTCGATTGGAAAATAAAAAAAAAAACTCGACAAATGGGTACCACATGATCTGAATGAGAATGCGCAGATATAAAATTTGCTCGTTGCTTCTTCTTTGTAACCAGACCGATTCATTTCCCGACTGTATTGTAACTTGCTATGAAAAGTAGATTCTGTACAATAATATAAAAAAACGTTCTTTGCAGTGGTTAGACCAAAATGAAGCACCGAAAACTTTCCCTAAACTCGAGCTCTTCAAAAAGAAGGGAAGGTTATGGTAACTGTTTGGTGGTGTACTGCTGAACTCATCCACTATAACTTCTTAAAACGCGGAAAAACCATTACTGCAGAAACATATTGCCATGAAATTGCCAAAATAAGCGAAAAACTACTACTCTTTCGTCCTAGACTGGTCAACAGAAGAGGCCCAAATATTTTTCATGAGAATGCTCGACAACAGGTTTCACTAATGACGCTCCAGAAGTTGAGGGAACTTGGCTACGAAGTTCTTCCCCACCCAGCTTATTCCCCAGTTCATTCTCCTACCGACTATTACTTTTTCACAACCTTGATGGTTTTCTGTGAGAGGACTTCAAAAATCAAACCGATGCTGAAAGTGCGTTCAAAATGTTCATCAGCTCCAGAACTCCAGAATTTTATGTTACCGAAAAAAAAAAGAAAAAAAACTTGTAACTCGTTGGCAAAAATATGTTGATCGTAATGGTACTTACTTTGATGAATAAAATCTCCGCATTGCTGAAATATATTATGAGAGATTCCATGTTTCAAAATGTTGCTTACTTTTTACTCAGCCTGATATTTACACTGATGTATGTATGTATGTAAGCATATGTGTATGTATTTTTGAACCGGAGAGACGTCAACCGACTGAACCAAATGTTTACGTACAAAAGATGTTTAAAATAAAAAAAAATATGCTTTATGCAGCAATCCCAACGCTGCTCACCACATAGCTTCAGTAGACAGGAAAACGAAATATTAATTAGTCTCTAGGTGGCCGATTCCACCTGTCAAAAATAGCTGCCAAAACTAAGTCATATATAAAGCCAAGTTCAAACTGGATAATGTAGTCTACACTTGAACAAAAGACAGGTTATTGGGATATTCGCTCATAATTTATAACAATAACAATTGCAACAACAGCAGTGAAAATAATGAACAACAAAGCGTGTATGTAGCTTTCTGTTTGAAATAGTAGCTAAACCTTTTTTCATATCACATTGGATAATGTGGTCATGTCTATATGAACAACATCTCTCTCTATCTCTCTCTCTCTCTCTCTCTCTCTCTTTATATATATATATATATATATATATATATGGGATTGTGGATACAGGAATATCAGCCGTCTGTTTATCAGGACTGAACTGAAGGATAAACTACCACAACAAAAAATAAAAACTGAAAAGGGCGCAAGTATCCTTGACATCAGAATAAACTATGTATGATAAGAGGTTAGCTAAAGAGAAGAGAACATTACTTATCCCAACCGTCACGCCCTCGACCCACTACAACAACACTATTGATTGGTAAGCAAAGAACCAGGTTTAGCATTTCAGAAAAAGGGAAACACAGAAACCGGAAATCAATGGAATAATGTGAAAATGACAAGAATAAACGAACAGCAGAACACAATTAATAAACGGATGACAATCACTGACACATGCATAATTGCAGGAATATAGATACGTGCACACATATATTTAAGAATATACATGCATAAATGCACAAACGCGCACACACACACAAACACTCACACACACACACATTAGAAAGGCAAGCACACAATACGTAGCGAGCAAATGTATTTATATGAAAAGTTGCATATTCAAATAACATGATCAAGTCTTGTTTTTACATCTGTTTCGCATAATAGATGTCTAGTTGACATTTTAATCATGCATATTGTTCAAGGAAGTTTAATATCGCGCCGATGTTGTAGGTATTTTTAGTGTCAAAGGAAGTGTAGAACGGAGTTATGGAAGTACGTATTAGTTGATTCTATATATACGTATAATCTTAAGAATCAACAATTTCTACGTACGTAGGCATTTCTCATTGCAAAACCCATATCCGTAAGATATATGTGTGCATGTAGTATATATATATATATATATATATATATATATATTTATATATAACGTTGATCACTCACGTGGACACTTAATGTGCTAGAAATAGATCACATCTTGTGTCTACAAAAACCTAAATTGTTCTCAATGATTATTT
>NC_068988.1:65932911-65937749 GCF_001194135.2 Octopus bimaculoides | reverse complement strand
ATATATATATATATATATATATATATATACATACACATACATAGATATGTATGAGAGTGATAGAGAGAAGGACGGAGAGAGAGGAACATAGATATAAACACAAATAGATGTGTATTACTATATCTAAATACATATATATACATCCGTATATTTCAAAAATGTGGAATTCACATTAGTAGCTCACTAAATATAATCTTCCCTTACACACAGCAAATGGACATACACACACTAGCGAGTCAGTATGTGAGCATGAATGTTTACATATGTTTAAATATTTGTAAACAACCATTCTATATATAGAGAGATGGTTTAGGTCTACTACGCATCTATATTGTGTTTCATCGAATGTAGATATTAAATGTTTGTTTTTTATGGTACACAATTGCATGAGTATAAGTACAAGTTGTGTATACAAACAATGTCACATAGTGTGACTGTAAAGAAGCATATGTAATAAACATACGCATGGTGTATGTGCGAAGGGAGCATTTTATATGAAAAAATGTTTTTGTATGTTACACCCTCCAACACATACATATATTTACTATATATTATATATATGTTATTTCTTTACTACCCACAAGGGGCTACACACAGAGGGGACAAACAAGGACAGACAAACGGATTAAGTCGATTATATCGACCCCAGTGCGTAACTGGTACTTATTTAATCGACCCCGAAAGGATGAAAGGCAAAGTCGACCTCGGCGGAATTTGAACTCAGAACGTAGCGGCAGACGAAATACCGCTAAGCATTTCGCCCGGCGTGCTAACGTTTCTGCCAGCTCGCCGCCTATATATTATATATATATGTGTGTGAATCAAGTGACGCCGGAGATCAATTGATACTGGGAGTTATATGATGACACTATTTTCCTGGGGCTTCCTAGAAATAAGCTTGCTTGTTGTCATGAAGTCAGACTTTCCGTTGATGTTTTCGTGCACCATATTTCGTGATAGCCCTTACAAATCCTTTGGAATTATTGCTAGCAATCATGACGTTGTGGAAAAACTTGAGCAATCTGATTCCATCTGAATTCATATTCCGTCGATCGAATTGCCTTTCATCCTTCTGGAGTCGATAAAATAGATAGCAGTTGAGCACTAGCGTCAGAGTAATCGACTTCTCCACAAAAAAAAAAAAAATTGCTGGCCTTGTGACAAAATTTGAAAATTTTACATCAATATTTATCGACGTCTTTACGCCGTATATTAAATGCATACGCGGGTTTACTCTAAATTCGACCTCGGAACACCAGCCTTGAACTCTACATATGGATTACCGGCTGGATCGCTTTTGTTTATTCTTATACGTCATACAGGTGTGCGTGTTTGTGTATGTGTCTGAGTGTGTATTGATCCTACCCACGGTGGAACGAGGCTGAGGTAGGATTAAACAATAACAACACCGAATAGATAACAATAACACAATGTAGTCCCACTACTGGAATACAAACAACGAACGACTTATATATATGTATGTACGTGTATGTGTGTGTGTGTGTGTGTGTGTGTGTATACATCCGTGCGTGTGTGTCTTTGTGTCTAATACATACGCATTAAAACACACTACGCACGCACTCAGCGACACACCACACACACATACATATATCAGCGTGTGTAGCCATTTTCATATCCAGAATATCGCATGTCGGTTGTAGTATATATTTGCGATGTGAATGTGTAACGCTGGAACGATAATATGCAGTGATACTGCATAACTAACTGTTACAGGAAGTTATTGCTCCACCATCTGATAGGTTAAATATTTAACCTCTCAATATATGTCATGTCAATCACTGTACAGATCCCTAATTATATCGTTAATTAGGTTGTCAGCGATTTTTCTCTATATCTTGATATCTCAGTTTTATCTTCTGATTCCCTGTAAACACTGTATCTCATTGTACCTTGTTCACGATTCGTGCTCATTCGCCTTCTGAGAATATTTCCTGTGAGACACCAGTCTGCGGAGATATGGTAAACGTGTTCAGTTCATTGCGTGCCAAGTCGTTCGTTGTTTGTATCCCAATAGTAGGACTACATGGTGCTACTGTTATCTATTCGATGTTGTTATTGTTTTATCCCACTGCAGCCTTGTTCCGGTATGGTTAGGATCAAAAGATATTCCAGCCGTAATCTTCTCGTCCTTTTCTTATATCAAGGTGATGGTTTTGTGGTTGTGTTATGGTGCTGGTGGTAGTGGTGATGATAGTAATGGTGATGATGACGACTGAGATATTATTCATTACTTTTATCCTCAAGTCAGTCAATACTGAGTTGATCTGTATTCAAAGATTTTTCCAGCGTTAAACATCCTTTCTTTTTCTTTTCTGCTTTTTCTTTTTAGAAATTCCTAGGAAACATAATCTAGTGCACAATTTCTTCGACTTTTAAAACATTCAACGTGTGATCTGAGTTCATTAAACTGCTTTGTCAAGCAGATCAAACAAGCACGTACAGGTCTTTGCCATCTACCTCAGAGGCTCTCAATAATGCTCATGCTATTACAATCCCTTCTGTGGTTAAGCCACGTATAAATATAACGTGACTTAATCTTGAGAGATATACATTCTATGAAACATGCAATCTGTAACATACAATAGAGAGAGAACTCTTCACTGAAGCTCTATTAAAACAAGTTATATAGTATTCAGCGTTATGTAAGGTTTATAGATAACAACCATTATTCTTACATATACAAGTCATATTGGTGTTACAATTGTTATTGTTGGGATTAATATTCAGCCCTGGGTTAGCGATCATCACATCTAAAAGACACTGTAGTCGAGGACCATGTCATCTTCTTTTTTTCTTTTTTCAACCCTAATGCAGCCTCATTTATCGAAGAAGTCCCTCTTTTGTTTGAGAGAACATCTATTTCTAGCCGTTCACGTTTCCTACGTTGTTTCATGTTTTATTGTGTAGTGTAGTTACTCGAAATATTATATAGCATATTCATTTTGTCGTAAATCTGAATTTGAATAGTGCTATTACTAATTACAATCATTATGAATTCAGAGAAGTAATTGTCACCAATATATTTACGGCTTTCATCTCAATATACCTGTTTTATATGTGCTTGGCAATACGTGTTCTCTGGACACCCGCGACCTATTCTAGGTTTTTCAAATTTAATATGTCATCGAACAGATGATAGCTTTTAAATAGTATTTTGCGCAATAGTGCAGGCACATGGTCTAGCAGCGATCCTGGTTTTGATTGCCGCACCGGCCAGTGTGTTGTGCTTTTGAGCAACACATTTCAATTAAATTTCCTCCAGGCCCCTGTATATATGTGTAACCCTGCGACGGACTGGCGTCCCATTCAATGCAGATGTTGAGATTTCGGCCACTTAATTTCAATTTCCTCCAGTCTACTCAACTGTAAAAAATGAGTTGTACCTGTATTTCAAAGGGCAAGCCTAGTTACGCTGTGTGCCACACTGAATCTCCTTGATAATCTGAGAACTTGCGTGAAGGGTACGCGTGTCCGTGAAGTACGAAGTACTCTGCCACTTGCACGTTAATTCCACGAGCAGGCTGTTCCACTGATCGGACCAAATGGAATACCCGTCGTCGTAGCTGACGGAATGCCAGTATACGCCATAGAAACCGGGTACCTAGCCCTATCAGTCATAGAACTCGAGACGGTACTTCATTACTTTTGTGATGACTTGATAGAGTGTTGGTTATATAAGTAATAATGGTCGTCCGTCGTTGTCTACGTAGACCAGAGACATCATATGAGAAAAGAATAAGGGTGACAGTGCGTCCGGCTGTGGATGATCAGGCCGCTGCGTATTCAGAAGATTCTACCACAGGTTGGGCAATGGTGGTCTGCTGGGAATGAAGGCAAACAGTTGTCTCTGGACTATCGCAGCTCACTATTTCTTTCTACTCCTACGATCCTGTTTTGTTCGTACGTGGTGGTACCTTTGTTGGTGCGTCTACACTAGGAAGGGCAGTTCTGTGTTTGAATTTCCCAGGTGTCGGAGTTGATCTGAAAGCACTTCAGTGAGGCTTTGAGTGTATATTTGAGGCGCTTTTTCTGCCCCACTTACAAATGAGGATACTTAAAGATAGGACATTATACTTGTGGGTCATAGTAAATGGAAAAGAATACGTCAATAACGGGTTACTACAAAAAGAAGTCTTCATACAAGTGATTTGCAAAAAACAAAATCAACAAAAAATGTTAGCCAAGTTTGCAATTATTTCTACGGGTAAAATCTTACGTTAATATCAAAATATATCAGTATTTGTTTGAATATGTCACATGTTTTTTATATCAGTATGCTGGCAAACTGCCGAACTCTCTTTTATTTTTCTATATCTAGTTCAGTTGTGCAATTCTTGTGTGCTGCAACAGACTGCGTAAACTGAAGAGTTTAACACACTGCGTTGTTTTTGTTTTTTTTTAGTTATATATCATAATCATCAGCTCTCAAACAACATTATCAATTCACATGAAGGTAGTTGATTAGCTGCCCAACTTTTGTCACATGATAATTTCTTGTCTTGCAGGAGGTTAAAAGTTTGGTTGTTCGTTTCAAAAAAAACAAAAGGAGATGGCACGACGGAAATGATTTTGAAAATAGATCTACTCAGATTCATCTAAACAAAATGCACTTGCTAATTTATCTATGTATGCATGTATGTATGCATATATATACATACAGATATATATATATATATATTTTTTCTATATCAGTGAATAACTTCACTGGAAAAAGACTTATATATTGCCAAGGGATTGTCATTCTCATCAAAGGTCGGCGATTATCGTACGCTGAAGAAGGGAAATAACCCTGAAACTCGGGTCCGTACGTATCGCAG
>NC_068988.1:65931855-65932645 GCF_001194135.2 Octopus bimaculoides | reverse complement strand
ATATAGTTGTGTCTGGTGAGAGTCATTCTCTTTTAGTGGCTTATTATTTAACACTTTCACCGGTAAAGTTTCTAGTCATTCACATACTCTTTACTCTCTCTTTTACTTGTTTCAGTCATTTGACTGTGGCCATGCTGGAGCACCGCCTTTAGTCGAGCAAATTGTCCCCAGGACTTATTCTTTGTATGCCTAATACTTATTCTGTCGGTATCTTTTGCCGAACCGCTAAGTCACGGGGACGTAAACACCAGCATTGGTTGTCACGCGATGTGAGGGGTGGGGGGAAACACAGACACACACACAAAAACACATATGCAAACACCGACACACACATAAAAATACGAACACACAAACACATGAATATGCAGAATACATATATACAAACGTACATACATACATACATATAAACGTCCACAAACACACACACATGCATACGCACACTTACGTGCATGCATACATACACACATGCACACATGCATACATACATACCTACATACATACATGCATACATACACACATACATGTGTATGCGCGCACACACTGACCCCCACACATACGCACAAACAAACAAAAAGAACGCAACTTGGATACTGAAAAGGTTACAATGCGCAACGAAAAATTTAGAAAAATATGTGAGCGAATACTTTGCTGGTGAGTGTGTTAAATAATAAGGCACTAAAAGGCAATGACTCTCCCTAGACACAGCAAAATATGCTTCAACACACGAACTCATATAAAGAATCCTGCAAACCAAATCCCAAAACTACATATATATATATATATATATATA
>NC_068988.1:65931152-65931716 GCF_001194135.2 Octopus bimaculoides | reverse complement strand
AAGGTTTAAAAATGCAATTTTAAAGATGTTTATTCACTTTACCGGTTTCACTTTTTTAGAAAAAGATTGTCAAAAGTAAAATATAGAGCTTTATATAAGCGTTGTAGTGTTAAGTACAGGTTGTCACAAAAGTATTAAAATACATATATACATTCTCTGATAACAATAAGAGAATGTTAAAAACAGTTTAAGTATTAAAATACATATATAAAAATACATATACATATTCTTTGATAGTAATAGAAAATGTTTAAGAAACAGTTTAATTATTAAAATACATATATACATTCTTTGATAATAAATAAGAAGAATATGTTTAAAATATAAAGCTTTGTATAAGCTTTGTAGTGTTAAAGACTGGCTGTCTCAAAAATATTAAAATACAAATATACATTCTCTGGTAATAATATGAAAATGTTAAAAAGAGTTTAAGTATTAAAATACATATATTTAAGAATTTACAAAATATTGGAGAGGAACTGACCCATTTTTTGACATGTTTTCTCTCTTGTGTGTAGCTAGGGAATTTGTTTTTCACTCCCGCCACCCTTTCATCCCAGTTCG
>NC_068988.1:65924017-65931142 GCF_001194135.2 Octopus bimaculoides | reverse complement strand
TTTTTTTATTCATTACACACTTAAAACCCGCGAGAAAAACATTTTCGGTTTAAAAAAAATTGTTAACAATTTCAGATGAAAATATGTGATTCAAGCGAGATCTGGCTGTTTTTTCTAGCACATCCACAAACCTCCTTCCTCTTTTCTTTCTCACTCCCATCTATTGATAATTTTCAATATTTTTCTCCTCATAAACAAATTTTATGGAACGATGATGTCAAAGTATCACGTAGTCCCAACCGAGCGAGGCTGTGTTATGTGTGTATAAAAAAAAACCCTAAAAACATCTTTAGTGTTCATATTAATCTGTCAAAGGAAATGCTTCTTTATTCATGTTATTTTGAAGAGGTGTCCAAAATATTTGCTTGGAACAATTTTTTACATACAGTATTCAAATTTTGTCAGTGAGTGATTTATGCACCACTGGTTTATAGTGGCACTGGCAGTTTCAATCTCGACGATGTCAATAGATTGAAGTTGTTGAGATGCCATCACCTAAAATCTTAAACAATATAAATATTAGATGCTATTACAAAGCATGTGGCTAATTAACAAATCGGATCTTACAATATCGAAAATATTGTTGGGCTATGCAAATACTAGAATATCAAACAAATGTATTATAATAATATATAAATCACTTGTAGGACGAGGTCAGACAAGTTATTTGTAAGAATAAGTGGCGTTATATCGGGGTTGAAAGAATGACACGGGCAAAATTAAATATGCAAAGACAATCTGAAACAATAGAAACTTTTAAACGTTTACCGCTTTTTAGGAAATTCTTGGGTTAAAAGACTTGAGTTAACGGAAGCTAAAAGTAACGGAAGTTAATTAGTCCGATAATGATTTTCAAAGTTAACTTAAAAGTTAAATCGTTAACGATATAATATCAGCTTCGTTAATTAGCGATTAACGGATTAACGGATTTACGCCCAACTCTATATAAATAAATAAATATATATATATATATATATATATATATATATATATATCTTTTATCCATTACCTTTTACAGTCGTGAGACTGCTACCATGTTCGAACATAACCTTGAAGAATCTTTAGTTGAACACACCAACAGCCGTTTTTCAAGCAGTGGTGGGGGTCAAACACAGTCACATAAAACACGCACAAAAATCTGTATATATACGACGGGCTTGTTTCAGTTTCCGTCTACACAATCCACTCGCAGGGCTTTGGTTGGGAAGCAAGTTCCTTATCACACAGTTATGCCTGCATTAATATATATATATAATATATGTACATATATATACACACACACACACACACACACACATATATATATATATATATATAAGAATTTAAGGATTGGAGAAAACGCATGTTATAATTGCATACTTTATTCCTACATATGTCTTGTTCTTTGCTACATTGGTTTCTATTAACCCATTTATTCTATCAGAATAATTTTTATTCATTAAGATAGAAGAAATACACATAACTATATATATATATAAGTGCTGATGCCCACAGTGTTACAAAGCGTGTATCATGTATTCTCATGTAAAACAGTGAAATATATTTTGTTTCGTATCACAGTTGCAGTACACCTTCTAAGTATTGTACAATTGACCACACTCCTCCACCGCACTTACGGTGGCACGGCAGCGGGTATCCACGGAAACGGAGTATTCTTGTAATATCTAAACGTTTCAACAGAATCTTTACATCATGCATTGTGCAATTTTCTGTTACATTAAGCTGACATTTCTGTTTCATTGGGATTGCCTGACACACCGATTAATATTACAGGACGTGCAGGTTCTAAACAAAATACGCATACACACACATGTATAGACGCAGTTATACACACGCATAATGATTATAAACAAGCGTACTGAAAAACATATACACACACACATGTACATGTGTGTGTGTGTGTGTGTGTGTCTGTGTGTGTGTGTGTACGTCTTTGGGATCTTTTTTAAAACGGGGGCCACATTTTTCATTAACGAAACACTTTGAAACTTGGATCACTGGTAGAATGTGTCATATAAAACATCTTTTTCTCTTAATCTTCTTAAAAAAAAAGGAAATCCATAAATTATTCCATGTTAAAGTTGTCGTATTTCTGTAATTTCAACCAATCACTGAGAAACCAATCACATTGAGCACTCTGGATGACATAAAAGAGCTGAATTATAATCACAATGTTAAAAAATACATATTAGCAACAGAGGCAGTATTAATGTCGAGAAGTAATATTTATTCCCACTAAAACGTGGATGTTTTGTTACAAGAACCTTTAGTGCTGTGGAAATAATGAGAGGAACTCTCATATCAGCTTTGTGGTGGGAAATGCTCGCTAGTTTATATTGCTCGCAAGGAGATAAATCCCCACCAACGATATAAATAAGCGTTCATTTTGCAACAAACACTTCTATGAGAGTTTCTCTCACAGTATCTACCGCACTAAAATTTGTTTTAACTGAATATCCACGTTTAAATGGAAGTAAATATGATCGCATTGCTTTGAATGCGGAAATCTGAAATTAGAATTAGTCCATTAATATGGTTTATTCTTTGTTATCTATTCATAGAAGGTTCTTAATCATTAGTTATAGATGCTTCTTAACATCCATATTCTT
The DNA here is from genome assembly GCF_001194135.2 of Octopus bimaculoides. Taxonomy (NCBI): domain Eukaryota; kingdom Metazoa; phylum Mollusca; class Cephalopoda; order Octopoda; family Octopodidae; genus Octopus; species Octopus bimaculoides. Next base: position 65,928,533 of record NC_068988.1, on the reverse strand, counting down.
AAAACTGAGTAGAATGATGGAGTTAAGCCCATCATGCTGTTGACGTATAAATTGAGGCTAAACTATTATATTAACGATTTTGTTATCCTTTTCTCGTCCTTTTTTTTCCCTTAACGGAATATTTTTCTCGCGAATATTTAGCCAAGCTATCCATTCAAATGATAATTTACTCTCCCCCACCCCCCAAACAGTTTCAGAAACCTTGAAAGGCTCATGTGCACAAGCTTCCCGCTTCTAGCTCAGCCATATCGTATCGATTAACTTGAGGAACTAGGGGAACATATTTTGACTGAATCAATGTGAAGCGAAGGATGGATTTTGAGTGTCCTAGGCTGCTACGGTTCACTGTGTCACCAAAGAACATCTACTGTCACCCTACAGCCAAGAGACAAGTAGCATCACTCCAGAAAACTTAAAACATTACTAAACTATAAACACGAGTTTGTCATTAACATCATACCGCTCGTCTCAATAATTGCAAGACTAATGATGAAATTATTATCATTTCTGTTGACTTCATTGTGATCATTAATATTATTATCGTTTTCATCATTATTTATAGTATCGTTACTGTGATTGATCTGGTTGTTGCTGCTGTTCTTGTGTTTGTTCTTGTTATTTTCTTTCTATCTCAATTTATTCGCCCTTCTCTTAGAGAACAGCAATCACTCTAATAATAGATGGACATAAAAATATCTAAACTTGGTGTGCACGCAAATTTGGCTAATTACATTTCGTAACAGTATTGCTGCATAATCTTATCAAACATAAAAGAAACTTTTGATTTCTTTACGAAGTACAATATGAATGAAACATGAAAACACACACGAACACATGCGCGCGCGCACACACAGACACATGCGCGCGCGCACCATATATCCAATTAAGATTGATTATAGTTTTATCAATTCCATTCCATCCCGTAGCGCAGAGACGAAACGCGTACACGTATTGCTGAAGACTTGCGTCATATTTCTGTTTTGGGAAGAATTAAGTATTCAGACGTGGATATTTGTTAGAAGAAGGTGTCTAGATCAATAAAGATCAAATAGAACTTGCATGTCTTCATACATGCATATTATGACGACAATAATTGGAGACCACTGAATGAGACAAAGGAAGGAGACACGAGGTGTTTTATATCGTGTAAGTTTTGTGTTAGATACCACTGATTTCAAATTGCATTGGGATCGGTTACGAAATTTATCAAGGGAAATTTACAATGAAATGTCATTAATATAGAAGCATGCGTGGGTGTGTGGTAAGAAGATTGCTTCCCAATCACATGATTCCCAGTTCAGTCCCAGTTCAGATCCCAGTTGGAGCAAGTGTCTTTGAACTGAAATAAGCCCATCGTATATACATGCACAGATACATGTGTGCGTGTGTGTGTGTGCACGCGCGTTTCTTTGTCTACGTTTGTCCCCCACCGCTGCTTCACGACCGTTACTCTGTCGTTTATGTTCCCATAAATTTGCGGTCCCGCACCAGACTCAGATGGAATAAGTACCACGCTTTAAAAAAATTGAGGACCGATTCGTTCGACTAAATCATTTCAAGGCTGTATACCATTATGGTTGCAGTTCAATGATTGAAAACAGTAAAAGACAAAAACATAGAAAATAAAAGAAAAATATAAAGGAAGCTACAAGGAATGTAGGTTCTCTCTGGGGTTTCCGCTGCTTTTCATCATTGGGTTTAAACGGAGGAGAAATAAACTGTTTCACTTAGTAACACACAAACAATGTTTCTGTACAGTCAGATATATTCGTCATTACTATGTGATGTTTCTATAAGATCAGAACTATTTTTCGTCACAGATGACGTTTGTAAATAATATATCATATATATCCCACAGAACAATCATATATACATAATAGATATTTAGGCAGATCTAAAAATTAATAATTATAGATACGAAGGCAATGCATGTATGTACAATATATATTAAGCTATGTATATACTATTCTCTATTACGCACGTTAAAGCAATATACGTCTAGATAAAACAATATATGAATTCATTCATAATATATTAAGGCAATGTACAGTCTGTGCCAAAAAAATATGTACAATATTAAACATGGTAATTATCCAAACAACGGGCGAGGTTCTATGTGGTTGCCTAAGTTACTAGAAATAGTAGCCCGTTCTCCGTCGAATCATATTCTATCAACTTTAAAACGGAATATAGCAGTGAAAAATTTAGTACTAAATATTCGATATCTGCAAGGATGGAAAAAAAAAATAAATAAAACGGGACACTTAAAAGTGGAACTCATTAAATCAAAATCTGATGTTTCGAAAAGAGCCACAACCACCACCACAATCACTACCACCACCAACAACAACTACAAGAACAACATGATGTTTCCATGACCTAAATTTCAGAGTCAAAATATGAATAAAATATGTAACTGCATAAAATTGAACAATATATCAGTTGAACATACGGTGTCTTATAAGCTATAATGTATCTTCTCATCTAAAGCATATGTGTGGTTGTGCATGTGTGTGTGTGTGTGTGTGTGTGTGTGTGTGTGTGTGTGTGTGTGTATGCAAGATTATTGTAGGTAGTATGTATATGTGAATGTATACATATATATATTCATCTCTCCGTACTTGAAAAAGGTAAGCTTTGGCGAAAGGAAATGAAAGAGGAATTAAACAGTCGTAAAATTCAAAAAGAAAACAAAAAGGCATCATAGAGAGAGAGAGAGAGAGAGAGAGAGAGGGATAGATATGGCCGGTCGATAGGATACTCTAGGTTTCACGTCCATAAAGCGTTTAGCTCTACAGCATATCACCAGATCTCTAAACCTGTTGGCACGCTGTGTAGAACCTACCACACATTTATAGAAATGCTAATGAAAAATTTTGCCTTAAACTCAATGAAAAAATATTCCTCATGCTTTTCTATAAGACTTCTCCATCTCCTAGATCAGTTGCCTTTGTCACGGCTTAATGTCCGTCATACATAAACCTGTAGACTAAATGTGCACTGGAGTACCATGCTAGAAATCTCTCCGTCCTTACGCCAATGTGTTTGTGCATGTGAGTGAGTGTGTGTGAGTGTGTGTGTGTGTGCGTGTGTGTGTGTGTGTGTGTGTGTGTGTATGTGTGTGTGTGGCATAATTTTGCGGCTGTTGACATCTCATCCGCCTTTTGGCGGGTCATGTTTTAATCCTGTAAGACAACCAAAACAACCCTATTCACCAAACAAGATTGATAATGTTGCAATTTAGTCGTCGGTGATCCCACTATTCGGCCTGGTTTTAAAACAACTCTTAATTTCCTTTTGTATATACATCGAGCGTCTAGTGCTGATCGACACAAATTCTGCTTCGTAGACCATGGCTTATCTACTGCATTGACCACTAATTGGACACTCACTGTAAGCCGTGCATGAGCACTCTGCTCCTGCTCGTGGTTCATGGATAAATAGCTACTACTTTTTGATGCTAGGAACACAACTAAAGAAGACCTTTAATTTATGTTATGACGAGCGGATAACACCACTCTATGGACATGTTCTCTTTAAAACCAAATATTTTTTCATTATACGTTACAAAATTAGAGCGCTTCTTTTAGAGATGATGAATAATCACAGATTCTCTTTTATAGTCGAGGTAAACTGTAATATATGGCGATTAAAAGAGGAAACAACTCCGTATAACATCAACTGGTGGGTGCCAGGATGCTCTTGACTGTAACATAATAGATGTAGAAGATGCAGTTTCTGCATAATGATGAGGAGAATCATTATAACAAAATTCGTATGTTTCGGGCGCTTTCTTAAACTTTAATACTGCCTTCAAGAATGTAAATTCATTTTCGTTACAAGGTTGTCCGTTTTTGGACTCGCCAATAATATATACATGCACAAAAATTACGCACTTGCACTTAGCTGAGTCCAATCCATGGGAAATAACTCTACTTTCATCATCTCGCAGCTCACTGACGCAAAACTTTTCAATGTTTCGTACCACATTTGACCAAGGCAAACATGAGGCTATCTACTGTCAACACAAACGAAGCTGTGCTCTTCTGGACAGAGGAGTTGAAGTCATTATTACTGTCTGGTGGAAATATCAGCGAGAAACCGGTACTACCAGCTCAGGAATAAATAAATAGAAGGTACAATACAAACCACATATCGTGTTAACAGCAAAGAACATAAATACTAAATATGAAATTGTAATCTAATATTTGGAGTACTAAGTTCTGTGTTACCACGAGAAGAAATATATCTAAACTTATTTAGCAGCTGAACTAGAAACACATGTTTGAAAACTTTCAATAGTTCGTTTAGTGTGCACATTGAACCTTTCATCAATTATACATACATACATACATACGTGTGTGTGTGTATGTGTGTGTGTGTGTGTGTGTATATATAAATTTGGATATAACGGTAAGGACACAGGATATATATTTGTAATATGTATATATGCGTATATGTATGTATGCTTATATATGTATATATACACACACATATATATATATATATATATATA
>NC_068988.1:65922808-65923775 GCF_001194135.2 Octopus bimaculoides | reverse complement strand
ATATACACAAATGCATGCACATATATATGCACATATATATGCACATACATATATACCCTCATGTTATGCGCGTGTGAGTGCGCGTGTTGTGTGTGCGTATATTTGTGTATGTGTAATTGTGTACGTGAGAGAGAGAGAGGAGAGAGTGTGTGTGTGCGTGCGTGCTTGCGTGTATACGCGCGTCTATGTGTCTAGATATTGCTTTATGTTTGGCAGTGATCAAGCTGTTCTCAGATGGCGAATCAAAGAACAAGTTTGGAAAAAATGTTAACAGGATTATTATTCGTATTCAGTATTGTAAGTAGCATGTGTTGTAGACGTTCCTTGTATATAGAGTAGAGGAGTCAAACTTGTTTACATTTCCTAAGTTTGTCGTATTTCTCTCTTACTTTACTACTCCAGGCTAACTTTTTCATTTCGTGACACCATTGCGACGATAATGCCTTTTTTCTTGCTTAGAATATTAGTTTACTGGGTTATAGTAACCCAGCAAATCAATTCTCAAAATACTTAGCATTTTCTATTAGAAATCCTTCTTGTTCGCACTAACCCCCCCCCCCCAATAAAAATAATCAACATAACATTTAACCTTTTATCCAAAACTTTCTTCATTGATATGTCATGTGAGGACAGCTTGTCTTGTGTGAAAGGTAACGAAATTATTATATCTATCTATCTATCTATCTATCTATCTATCTATCTATCTATCTACCAATCTATCTATCTGTCTATCTATCTATCTATCTATCTATCTATCTGTCTATCTATCAATCGATTTATCTATCTATCGATCTGTCTATCTGGCACTGTCTCCCCACTCTCTCGCTCGCTAATTGGATTGTTATAATGGCAAAAAGTATGTCATGCTTACAACAAATGTGTATTCAGATCCTACGAACAGCCTTCAACTTTTTACATGAAAAGAATGTTCATAACCCAATATTTGCGCGCCAAATTTATCTCTCCT
>NC_068988.1:65920593-65921772 GCF_001194135.2 Octopus bimaculoides | reverse complement strand
ATATATATATATATATATATATATATATATATATAGAGAGAGAGAGAGAGAGAGAGAGAGAGAGAGAATGAGAGATACATACATACATGCATGCATACATACATACATGCAAACATACACACATACAATATTTTCCCTTGTAGAATGCAGGATAGATAAAGCTAGAGTGCAAATATTGAGCTATGAATCTCCTTTTCATAGAAAAAGTTGATGGTTGTTCGTAGCACCTGAACACACATCTGTTGTAAACAAGACTAACGTTGTAGCATTATAATAAGTCATCCATTTCTCCAACTATCTATGAAGCTTTGTTCTTTCCAGCAAAAATTCCTTAATCAGGCGGAAAAGATGCGATATGTGCATAGAAGAAAAATTCCATATTTTCACGTCTAAACACTAATTGCTTAACGTTGGGCAAGAACAGACCCTAAGATTTTCTGACCTTTACAGAAGGGCATTCAAATACCTCCATAGAAAGGATTTTTAATTAAGTACGCACCGTGTAAATAGGAGGTGCCTGAGTTTAAACGGTCAGTGTAGTAGCTAGTTTGCCTTTATCAAGTAATAATCGGTATTCTCCATACATAAAAATACATATTTTAAAATCTTTGCAACTCATAATATGGAATGAAGTATCTGCATGTAAATGAAAACTTGATTTGTTCAAAGGGAAAAAAATTGACCTCTCCAGTAAGTTCTACATATCTCATAAATCCGAATACTCACTATTTCCTAATCCACTTAAGGCTAATGTTTTTTTAGATATATATGCGTTGACTTTTTACCTGTCTAATATTTTCAGTTCGAAATTCAAATCTAGGATCGGTATAGGGTCAAAATTATAGCAGTTTTTATGGCCGAATCAACTTTCCAAATCTTCCTCGCACATTCTTTGCACTCAAAAACTATAGTCTCCAACCAAATATAATGCTAGCTAAACATACATACAATTAGTTCTCTTGAGATCACGTCTGTGGATCATTCTTGAATAAAGTTACGTAGATTATAACCAGTCGAAATTAATTGGATGCAAGTTGTCTATGTAGCAGAAACGTGCGTTGGATATACTTAAGTCAAACATGCTCAATAATTGAGTGTAGAAAGAAAAAAAAATGCCGATGTACTAATCTCAGTAGTCATTGTAATGGTCATAAATATATATATATATGTGTGTGTGTG
>NC_068988.1:65919038-65920365 GCF_001194135.2 Octopus bimaculoides | reverse complement strand
AGAGAGAGAGAGAGAGAGAAAGAGAGAGAGATATAGAGAGGGGGAGATATTAGATAGATAGATATTAATGTTTAACGTTTGTTTCATGCTCAATGATAACAATTTTACATTAATCTGATGAGTTACTCTCCATACTTTTGTAGAGTGCAAATTTATTGTTCTTGCATAAGAATGTCATTGACTGTAACTTCTAAGTTTCGCCCAGCTAAGTCACCGTCAGACTATATATATATATATATATACGAAAAGAACGCTAGAATTATATATTCACTTTATACGTAGTACTTCTCAAAAAATATTTAACCTATGAACCTACATCGGTAAAATCACTCCACATCGATTCTATGTCGATATTAGAAATAAGTATTCGGTTAAGTAGAATAGCTTGAAAAGGTTTGTAGGATAGAGACGAATTCATTGCTAAGTTTATTGTTTACGTTCCATGAACTCATAACTTTTAATGTGAATTTACATCCAAACACCATGTTTGAGTGATGGCTTTAATTTGGTTCTTACATATAATCCGTCACAGAGATCAGGCTATCACCTGGCAAATAGGAACATTTAACGGAGTCGGCTTTATGAGAAGTATTCGGCCCACGTCTCCAATCTGAAGATATCTTCCGCACTTTTCTCCCACTCACTAGTCTCTGAGACTCTATAAACAATTGACAAATGTGTACACTTTCTCTATAAATATTTAAACGCCTCCTAGTTCCTTGGCTATCCGACTTTCCTTCACTCTGTTTTATTTCTTGTGTCTTTATTATAGCTCATATTATTCTAAATAATTTCTTACTGGTGTCAATGCTTGACAAAATCCAATACATTCATTATTCAAGAAAATAATGAACATACACAGCTGAAAACTTTGAATATTATTTGTTTTCACGAACAGGAAAATCTAGTCATATACATATTTTATATATACACCCAGGCGTGCCTGTGCGGTAACAAGCTTGCTTCTCAACCACATGGCTCCAGGTTCAGTCCCATTGAGTGGTACTTTGGGGAACTTTCTACTACTATAGTCTCAAGCCAACCAAAGCCTTGTGAATGAATTTGGTAGACGAAAACCGAAACAAGGCCGTCTTATAATACACACATGTGTGTGTGTTTGTCCCTCCACGATCGCTTGACAACTGGTGTTGGTGTGTTTATGTCCTCGCAACTTAGTAGTTCGGCAAAAGAGAACCGATAGAATAAATGCCTGGATTAAAAAAAAGTACTGCAGTCGATTCATTCGCCTGAAGTTCTTCAAATGCTCCAACATGGCTGTAGTTTCGTGACAGAAGCAAGTAAAATTTAACATATATACATATATATA
>NC_068988.1:65913251-65918938 GCF_001194135.2 Octopus bimaculoides | reverse complement strand
ATATATATATGTATATATATATATATATATTATGTATGTGTGCGTGCGTGCGTGCGTGCGTGTGTGTTTGTGAGTACGTGTATGTCGGTGTATGTATGGGTGTAGATTCTGTATAGCACTAAATACGTATACACATGCTTATACACATTGCGGGACAATGATATAATTGTATTTTTGTCCATGTTATAAATAATCATGAATTCGTGCTAAGCTGTAAGGTCAAATATACTGGAATGTGACACGTCGAGAACTCAACACTCTTTACTCCCTGCTTATCTATCTGACTGTGTTGTACCTCTCTTACTTTCTTGCTCTCTCAATGTGTGCGTATGTGTGTGTATGCGTGTGTGTGTATGTGTGTGCGTGTCCGTGTGTGTAGATAGATAGATAGATAGATAGATAGATAGATAGATAAATAGATAGATAGATAAATAGATAGATAGATAGATAGATAGATAGATAGATAGATAGATCACTCTTCTCTCTTGTTAATCTTTTTCTTAGTTTTTATCATACTCTCTCTCTCTCTCTCTCTCTCTCTATCTATCTATCTATCTATCTATTTCCTTCTTTCTCTGTCACAGTCATCTATATCACACATTAATGTACACATCCAGTCAAATATTCAAGAATATACTTATGTATGCGCGCGCTGTCATTATTTTTTTTTTTTTACTTTTCTACTTTGTCGAATATATTGCAGTGAAAAAAATATACGCATGCATGTTCTCGTCCACACTCAGACATAAACATATGTATACACGCCTCCCACCTACAGAAACACACGCATACACACATAATTTTGGTCAACAAATAATTATCGATTTCAAATTTTGACACAAGGCCAGCAATTTCGAATGGAGGTGTTAAGTCGATTACATTGATCCCAGTGCTCAAGTGGCACTTCTTTTATCAACCCTCAAAAGATCTAAATCGACCTCGGCGGAATTCCAACTCTGAAAGTAAAGATGGACGCTAAGCATTTTACCCGGCGTCTAACGATTCTGCCTGCTCGCTGCCTTCGACCTACAAATGATTATTTCCAAAGAAGTTTATTCAGTTCATATTATCCTCAATTTAGCTAATATTCACAAAATCTTTAGCATTCTAAAGAAAAACTCTCATGTAATAATATACCTTATTGTCCTCCATACAAGGTGTGTTAATAATGTGGCATCATACTTTTATTACAGCTCTACAATTTAGTTCATGTATAAAATCATTTACACTACACACTACTTTTCCCGTCTTTCCGAACCAAGAGTCGGTGGAACATCTCGTTCACACATCTTTTCCTATTTACGCCAAGATAAGATTATACTGAAAATTTCCTAACTTACATTGAAAAGCATTTTCTTCTTAACCTGTAATACAGAAAATTCTTTCAATACTAAACGAAGTTGAAGTTGCATTACTAACATGAAGAATTTAATAAAATATGACCCTAATCAAATGAGAGCATATGAATAAATACAAGCAGAGGGCCTTGAATCACTCCAGTATTTGTCGAATAGAAGCACAAATTCCTATCACCAAACCAAACTTTGACGCAGCTCGTAAATATTCTACATGTATGGCGGAGAATAAATTTAATCAGCAGTTCTTCTCTATGTTAATTCAAAGAAAGAATTGACTGTCACGTCAAATTTCATATACATGATAACAGATAATGTAAAAAATATTCAAATTTAGTTGAGATCTCGCCTTATTTGTTGCCGGTGATCAAAAGCATTCGATCCATGCTGTCGTTTTAGTTTTTCAAAGACTACTTTATGTAATGTATTATTTCTTCATTTTAGACATCAAAGCGTAAATTAAGGATAATTCGGCTGCTATTTCTGGAAAACCGAACAGATTCTTGGTTCCTCCCTCATAAATTGTGTAGTCAATGAATAAAATAAGAATTACATAAGCTTGCGAAACGGAACATTTTGAAAATTGTTTTGATAGTTGTATGTCCCTTTGTATACCACTGTGGTGTTAATTTGAAATATCAAAATTGCTCCTTCCCATACCAGAGATTTTCTCAAAATATAATCATAACATATACCATAATTTGTAGCTAAATCCACATATGGTATGACAAATGAAACAAATAGAAATCAATTTGGTGCTTTATTTAGCAAAATAAATTGACACAAATGCAATTGAAAGGTGGGACAAAATATTTTTACGTGGGATTCTGTTATGGGTTCAGCACCTCAAACTCTATTCTTATTCACTTGGAAACTACGCCAGAAACTCATTTGTGAGTATTTAAGGTACATTTACAATGTAGCATCCAGCAGAAGTTGGCTGTCATATTTACATTCCATTTTCGCTGATCCCTTCTTTCCACTTCCTTTTTGTCTCCTCACTCACAACCACAGATTTTCCAGACAGAAATGCAAATGTAAATTCTCATTTTACATCCTAAGGCCTCACACTTTGTTAGCATTCTCCCCACTATGCCTTTGTAGTTTGGATACTTGTAATACTTTTCATCACACCTTTAAAATTAAGCCATGCATGTTTTTTGAGAATCACTAACAGAGTTTTCAAAATTTTTGTCCTTGAGTTTTCTTATATCTCCAACCTAGGCGCCTGACAGAGCATGAAACTTGCTACGCAAATATTTTAAGCCCTCTCCATCTTCTGGCAAGAATTGCTTCATGGGGTCAAATGTTATATGTAGAGGAGGTAAAAGATCCCTTTTCGGAACCAAACCTTTTCGAAAGATATTCTTTGCTTCTGGTGTAAGCATATCACTACTTTGTCATTTTTTAGAGAGAGACAAAGGTTTCTGGCTCTATTGTTGCATTCTCACAAGAAACAAAGAACAACTTCTTATTGTCCAAGCAACATGAAAATTATTTTCTAGTCGCTGTCAATTATTCATTTGTGGTCTTTGAATTTAATCTTTTGTAAGAGTGACACCAAATTTTCATAAGTTTCGGTCATGATCAATGAATGTCCAACAGGGATATACTTATGTATACTTATTACCATTATACAGTTTCAGAAGAATAGCAATAAAATTTCTCTTTGAAGAGTTAAAAAGAATCTCTATTCATCAGGGCTGTAACTTATGCCAAACTTTTCTATTAGTCCTGATTGTTCTCTATAATAAACCAATGTTTTAGAGCAAAATAAGGAACTAATTCTTTTTCACAATTACTATACCAATAGAATGCACAAGCTACAAGATTCTTGGGTTTAAATCTAGAAACTAAAATCTCTGCTGACTTCTTTGCGAGCCCTAAATCTCTCACTAGACCGTGTAATTCATACAGATTACTTAGGGTTCTTCATTTTCACTGTTGTTGAAGTTTCCATCGTCATTGTTATTTCTGCCTTCTGACTACGTCGTCAAGACTCTCTGGTGAGGATGAGATCGGAACGTCTGGTCCATGTGCAACAGATCACAAAGTAAATGGGAGATTTGGGTAAACAATGTCTTCCCACTCTTCAAATGGTGTCCCTGCACCTTGCATTAACAAATGTAGCAGTCATTGCTATGATTTTTACGCTCTATCCATATCATTAGGACCCCAAAAACGAACAGTTTCTCTGTATATTTTGTCCGGTGTCTTATTTTTATAACAGGAGTTTCCTAATTTCACATCAAAGTAAGACTTGTAGTCATAAATTTGTCACAAATGTAACAAAAGGGATCCAGGTTTGCTGTGCATCTAGAAGACATCCTTGCTTCAAATTTTGTGGAGGTCTCTAAAGAAAGAGAAAGGGACGGTTTTTTAACAGTATATATTTGATTTGCCAGACCTGTGTTATTGAAAAGGTTATTTGGTGGCACATCGAATATTGTTCGGAGTTATATAACTCTTTACTTTATTTATAATGGATATTGATCATTAGCTTTTCTTAGAATGCTAATCACCAGGTTGTCAAGACTTGAAGAGAATGATAGAAATCTCATTTATTCTTATACTTCTTCATGAAGCCATAATAAGACCCAACCCATCAGTCGTTCTTTTTTGGGATACTTAACACACAAAACAGCTTGTAGCCATATATAACAACAATTACCTGGTTTGCAGAGTAATGAGACTGAAAATGCTTTCATATATTTAATTTGGAAGTAAAATTGTTTGTGGATAAAATAGATTTAATTAACGGCCTTCGGCGTGAAAAATATCGAGATACTTTCCTATTGATATTCCAGAAGATTTCTCAGCCAAGATATCTTGAACATATATAAACAAATAATACTGCTAAACAGAATTGAGAATCTACTTTCTACATTCTCCTTTAACAAATATCTTCACAGAATTCCAGTCGAATATATTCTTTACGCTATTGCAGTCAGATAGAGGCAAGTAATTAATTTTCTGAAGTTAAATAAGATTCAATCTATTTGAAGACAAAATATCTAAATTAAACCGAAATATCCAAATTAAATCGCAAAAATCCAAAGTAGGACGAAATATATCATTTCGTCTGGATTGTTATTAATTAAAAAATAAAATGTGAAAAAGATTGTGCTTCTTTACTGGTTTCACAATATCAACCCAACAGATTCATAATTAATTTATCGGAGAAAAAAAAAGTTGATAAATGATACATGATTTATTGCTTTTCAAATCAGCAAGTTACCGCAAAGAAATCAAGCCATGCATTTTTTATGTAATATATTTAGATCATGTAATTATAAAACTAGTGATTAAGATAAATTAATAGTTTACCTTAAATGTATTCTTCACCTATTCGTTAAAATTAAGTAACCGCTAGTTACTGTTAAAGATAAACGAACATCAAATATCTCAAAAGCACAAATTATTTAGAACTGTTATTCCAGCGAAAGAACCTCACTCATTCTGGCCAGTTTAGAAGTAAATACATAAATATAATATTAAATTTATATTATATTTGACAAACTGACTGAGCGACAGCAGTCCATTGTTTTGTAAAAATTATTCGGCTAATATAATACTAAACAGAAAATTCTTCTCTCTAAAATCACTCCAAAGCAGTATCTTTGTTACTTTATGAACACAGATGCACAGTAGTGCTTCTGTTATATATGACGAAATCTTATTCCGCTGGATGGCTAATCGCTACATCATGGCTTTTCAATTACTGTTTTCTTATATCAGTACCGAAAGATTTGGTAAAAGCTACCAACAAAGTCCAACGAAACAGACGTATACTTCTAGCACTCTCAGCACCGCTACTGGCTGGTATTCTCTACTACTGATATCGTTTTGTGATCTAAAACAGCGTACGTATATAAAGGATATAACCTCGTAACTAATTCTGCACTTAATTTCTCTTAAACGATATATCTATATTATGCATGATACATGTGTGTTTGTATGTGAAGAACGTGCGCATATGTACACGTGTGCGTTTGTTAATTATTTCTGTTGTGAATGATTCAAATTCAAGTAAAATTTTCAAGATCTAGCCTGTCACCTGTGTAACAAATATTATAAACTTATTTGACATATGTACAAGCAGATCCAATAAATACAAATGAAATACTTATAAAAAGTAGGAAAAGGGACAGTTAAAAAAAGCACCACAAAATACAACAAAGGGAAATTGCTAAATAAGCGACATCGAACGTTTGTGATGTACGTGTGAATTTTTTTAAGTGTTACCAGCACATACACACTCGCGATCGCACACACACACACACACACACACACACACACACACAAACATATATATATATATATATATATATA
>NC_068988.1:65907095-65912289 GCF_001194135.2 Octopus bimaculoides | reverse complement strand
ATTGCATGCATGATATTTGGGCTTGAATTTTTTTATTTTTTTTATTCTGTACCATTGGACGAAGATTTGGTTTCTTTCTTAATAATAGAGTACTTTCATAAGAATTTAGACAATATCCTTTTCTGCTCTAGGCACAAGGCCCCGAAAGTTTTGGGGAGGTGGCCAGTCGATTAGATCGACTCCAGTATGAAACCGGTATTTAATTTATTGACCTGGAAGGGATGAAAGGCAAAGTCGACCTCGGCGGAATTTGAACTCGGAACGTAAAGACAGACGAAATACCGCTAAGCCCGGCGTGCTAACGTTTCTTCCAGCTCGCCGCCTTCGAATTTAGACGCTATCAACACAGTAATGATGCACCTAATGGTGTTTTTACAAGTGTATGTACTTATGCATGAATTGTATACGTTGTAGCGTATTCTGTTTCATACAAACATCCCTTAACAAACACACAGGTTGAGTAACGAACGTGCACGTGCATAAATTATCTCAAAATTTCATTTTAAAAATAATGGAGAAAATGGCAATGAAGAAATGCGATATAACTCTAGAATTTTGCTCCAGCAATCTCCTGTCAATCTAAACGAATAGAAAAATGCTGACAATAATACCAGTTTTAATGTATTTTAATAAAAATGTGACATTTATGGACTATTTTAAAGGTTTTATCATGGCTGTCATCCTTCTGAATGAAATCGAACAAGAAACTCTCATTCATTATGATGTCTATTTCCTCTTTCTATTTTTAAAGCTATTCGCTTCTTTGTGACTTCCAGTTTACACTTGTGTTGCTCTTGATAATTTCCTTTGAATTGTTCAAGTCGGTCTTTTTGTCACAAGCGCTATTTTTTGGAATGATTATTGCAATTAAATATTACTTGGTGTGTTGCTGTTATTGTTGTACACATTTTTGGTTTTGTTTGTTAATTTTTGGTGCATCATTATCCATTTCATGTTATTGTTGTATTTTACCAGATCATTATGGATATTCATGTCACTGCGTTTTCTAGGAGATCGAGCGACTGCAGAAATTATTGGAATAGTGAATGAAATCACTTATAATAATAATAATAATAATAATAATAATAATAATAATAATAATAATAATAATAATAATAATAATAATAATAACAACAATAATAATAATAATAATGATGATGATAATGATGATGATAATAATAATACATTTTACAATTTAGAATTTGAGGTGAGGGACTAGTCGAGTAGGTCGACATTAGTCCTCAGCTAGTAATTATTTCATCGACCCGGAAAGGATGAAAGGCAAAGTCGACTTCGACATTTGAATTCAGAGTGTGAAGCCGAAAGAAATGTTGCTAAGCTTTGTTCGCTTGCTAACGATACGAGAATAAGCACATTTCCAATAAATAGACCGCTACTGATAACTTTTATATTTTATTTTAATATTTATATGAATTTTTGTGTGAAATAGTAATGATTAGAAATCTCATTCTTGAAGGTTTGAAACAGTTTTCAAAACAATTTGTAAGCAGTCTTGCTGACAATATTCTTGCACTAAAACAGTGAACGTGGTTCTCTTGTTGGAAAGAGATGCAGTGCATTGTTACCTCCAAGTCCTTTTCGTAATTCTGCATAACTGAGGAGAGAGGATACTTCTGATGACCATTTTATGGCTCCTAGACTGCTGAGTATACAGTAGAGGTAACCGAAACCCATGGACTCCAGCAGCTGAAAGTCATTCTTCAAGGAATGAAGAACGCCTTTCCATGTAAGGAGCTTCCTTCGAATGGTTGTAGCTGCAGTGAATGATCCCAATACCGGATAGTTGTGTATAAACAACTTAGGAAAAGTCATATCTGCCAGTTTTCTGCGCAGTCTTCATCTTTCTAAAATAACATCATATATGTTACTGTCGGACAATTGAAGAAGAGACTGGCCCAAATCGCCGCTCAGTAGTGCCGACGTTTCAGGGATTTGTATGTGATATTCAGACCATCAGAATCTCCACCAACAAACAATCTCTCCTTGTCTCCTCTACAACGAATGTAAAATGGCCAGGTGTGTTTACGTCCTTGCTTCAGGTAAAAACACGTTTTTGTGAAAAGATTTTGTTGAATAAATAATACAAACACCCGCTTCTACTCACATCCTATCAATTTCTCTCTCTCTCTCTCTCTCTCTCTCTCTCTCCCTCTCCGTCTCTCTCTCTCTCTCTCTTTCTCTCTCTCTCTCTCTCTCCCTTTCATTGAATCGTCACCTTCTCCCACTCCCAACTCCTTCTCACTTCCACTGATTTTACCCCACGATTAAAAATCTTCTTGTATTTTAATAAATTTACATGCTGAGTCATGATTTGTGTTGTTGTTTTTGTTGTTGTTGTTATTGTAGTGGCTTCCGTTGTTATATAGCTGGGTGTCAGTACTTAATTAGCAGAGATATAATCAAAAATGATTCAGCTGCACTTTCTAGAGGCTCCCTGACGATTACAAAAAAAAAGTAATAGGAAGGACGTACAAAGGTATAGAACTCATGTGATAACTGATAGTTTGAATGTCATGAATGGAACCTCACCATTTGGTTGTAGGCGAATTTCCACAATGTAGCTCTGCGGCCAATCTTATTTTATCATTGCCTCTAAGTGAAACAAACCATGACGGTGGTGGATATAATTTCTTGTATGTATACATAGGTCGATACCCGATTACATATGAATATGGGTGATATAGAATTACACGGGACTTACGTCATACAAGTAGAAACCAATGTGATCATTGCTTAACGGAATGCAAATTATGTGGCTGATACCGAAATTATAAATGGATAACGTCTGGACCTTGAAGTAAGTTGTGATTGATAAATCTACCTGAGGGCAAACCACTTCTAAAATAAGACTTTCGTGACATGATGATATTTAGGAAGACACCAGTGTTGTGGATAAGAAATATTCTCGGAATACAATGAGATTGTAGACTCTTTGGTATTTATTTGTATTTTGCTACAAGTAATAGGTCACTGGTTTGCATAGATTGAGATGAATCTAGGTGAATTATACATATTTAGTAACAGCAATTTCCGGGGTATTTGAAAAGAACTACTGAAAGCTTTCTTGTAATTATACTGTAAGTTCCGTTTATTATTCATCGTTATTTTGCTACCATTACGCAGTCTGATAATCTCTGTTCAATACATGCTGTCAAGAATTATCAAAGACATATTATTTTAAAGAATCCTTGCATACGTGAAAGACTTGTCGATGACCTTTTAAATAAACGATTATATGTAAATACAACTGTAATTGAAGCATTTGGAAGGTGTATCGTGAGATAAGATATAAAGACTGGTAAACATAAATACTCAAATACGGAACGCTACATTGAAACTGAAGAAAGTGCTTCATATATAAAGGTAACAGCTTCGTGAATAAAAGTCTCAAAGTCGTCACGTGACTTGCTAGGGTTGGCAATGATACTTTCTGTTATCTGAAATGTAGCAGTCGTTGACTAATTTAACTACATATGATACACTAAGACCGAAAAAGATGGGACAGACGGAGTGGGAAATGTACCGAAGCATATATATGTGTGTGTGTGCGTGTGTGTGTGTCTGTGCGTCTGTGTGTCTGTGTGTGTACATATATATTTATATGTATATATATATATATACATATATATCCATATACAGACATAGGTATGTATGGGTATATATATGCATATAGGTAAGCGTATATGTATATGTGTGTGTGTGTGTGTATAAATATATGTATATATATATATATATATATATATATATATATATATATATATATATATATATATATATATATATATATACACACACACACATATGTATATATACACACCAATTACATATAAATATGTGTGTGTTTGTGTGTAGTGTGTGATTGTGTGTGTGTTTCTGTGTGTTTGTGTACTTGTGTCTGTGTGTATGTGTGTGTGCACTTACATACATCAGAACACACACATACGACGGGCTTCTGTACAGTTTCCGACGATCAACCCTCCCTCATACATATTTATCAATCCTTGCCTATATTAGAGCGCAGTTCCTCAATAGTATCGAATCCAGTCAGACGATCTTTTTAACTATACACCAACGGATGCAGACAGCATGAATAATATTTAAATGAATATATTTATTCTGTCTGATAACGATAAAATATGTTACTAGATGATCACTTCCTCGGAATAATTCGATCAAAATGTTTCCCTATTTTTCCCTGTATCTCGTCTTTATATGGACATGTCAGTGAGTCAAAAGCCTATTTCCCTCAGCCACAACATGATGTTAAACATCTATATTGGTTCAAATCAAAATAATTTTTGACGCATTGAGATAAAAAGCGATAAAAATCTCAATAATGCTAGAAATGAAAATATAATCTGAAACGATCTCCAAATACACGTGAATGATTGGCGGATAATTTTAGCATAGGAATTATAACCTGAGATATGTATATGCCAGAAATACATCTGGTCATAGAGGCATCTAGGCACACATATTCTTAGTTCAAGATCTCTGAACGAGAAATATGTAGCAACAGTACTTTAGAGTAAAGTTTATTTGACAATATATATATATATGTATATGTATATATATATATATATATATATGGGAGAATATACAAAAAATAACAACAGACGAGGACAGGTGGTGTAAATAACAAAAGTATATATTAGTATGACGCAAAACGTTGATTAGGGAACATCAAATACGGGTCAACGACTTTGTATTAGACCAGGCTCCTATACATTTCATGATATATAAATATTAACATAGCTTTCAACATATAAAAGGAATACATATATAAACGCACTGTAGGTATAAATATATATATGCACATATAAAATACAAAATATATATATAAAGGCCTGTCAAGAAAATGTATATACAGATCAACAAAAGTAGGTAATCAAAGTGAATTACTAATTAGGAAATGAATTAGTAAATAGGTAACCAAAATGAATTTATGTCTTTTGTCTCAGTTTCATTTGAGTACGTCTTTTTTCCTGTCCTATAAACCACTTTTGTTTCCATACAAAGAAACAAAAATTATTTCTTGTTTAATATGTGTGTGTGTGTATGTTTATGTGTTTGCGTGTGCATGTGTGTGTGTTAGTGGGTATATATATTCATATGTATGTATGTACATATATATATTTATATGTATATATATGTATATATATATATATATATA
>NC_068988.1:65905688-65906819 GCF_001194135.2 Octopus bimaculoides | reverse complement strand
TATATATATATATATATATGTGTGTGTGTGTGTGTGTGTGTACTTGCATATATATATACATATATACACATATACAATATACACCCACACATATATACTTATACAGTTTGCACACACACACACACACACACACACACACATGTATATGTATATATAACTTTAATCATTTATTTATTAATTCTTCTACCCTTTGTTTTATCGTTTACTTGTTTCAGTCATTAAATGCAGTTATGCTGGGACACTGCTTAGAAAGGATTTAGTTGAAAAACATCACTCCTAAAACTTATCTTTTTTTAATGCCTGTTGCTCATTTTATCGGTCACTTTTGCCGATCCCTAAGGCACAGGAATGTGAAAACAAACAAAAAAAATGTCTAGCGGTGAAGGTAGACACAAACACAAAGACACACATACATGTGTGTGTGTGTGTGTGTGTGTGTGTGTGTGTGTGTGTGTGTGTATTTGACGGTCTTGTTTTAGTTTACGTATGGCAAATCCACTCATAAGCCTTTGGTCGTATATTAGAAGACACTTGCCTGAAGAGCTACTAGTGTATCTGAACCTAAAATTGTACCATTGGGAAGAAAATTTCTTACCACAACGCTAGTCTGCGCCTATTTTATTAATCGTAAACATCCAGGATTTATATACATAAAGCAAAAGAGTTTTAACCATAATTCTGCTACTCATGTTTTATTAGGAGAAACATAACTTATACGAAATAAAATACATATTCTTTATAAAAGTATGTCAGTCTGCATAGTTGGGTTCACGTCGCAGTAGAAACAGCTTAAATTCAAGATGCACACGTACTCTACATATAGAGATAACAATCCTGTTTCCGGGAGATCCAACCCAATGTGGAATTGCATATCAGAAGAGTAAAATGATAAATGTTTCAATTATACAAATCGATAAAGGCAAGAAAAATATTGGAGTTAATTATTTATAAATACACGTGATTGTGCATAAATAGTGAAGGAGATGAAACAGAATTTCTTTAATCTAATGTTACCAGTGAAACGCATACGAAGCCCTTTCGTATTGCATATACTTCCTACTTGCACAGACATACACACACACACACACACACACACACACACACACACACACACACACACACACACACACA
>NC_068988.1:65903790-65905422 GCF_001194135.2 Octopus bimaculoides | reverse complement strand
ATCTTATATATGTGTGGTGGGGTAGGTAGGTATACTTATAAATAGATAGATAGATAGATAGATAGATAGATAGATAGATAGATAGATAGATAGATAGATGCACATACATACATACGTACATACATTCCAAAACAAAGAGTAGGGGCAGATGTTGTCGAGAAAGAATTTGACTGTTTGCTGTCCAAGGCCCCAGATGAACTTATATCACAGCAAGAAACTTAAGAGAGGGCAGCAGTGCTGAAATCTCCGCTTCTTCAAAAGCCAATCAGAAAAGAATTGACATCGAAAAGGTGATACCATTGGAGGTGCCCCACCACAGCCATACTCTCTGGGTCGAAACGCATAAAACAATAATAGAATACCAACAGTATACACACGCACACAGTCACCAATTGTGGCTCATGTATAGGTACTGCGGAACTGCAACAACCCCTATTTCCATCATCAGCAAGCTTAGCATTATAATCAAATTATATCGATAACATTTAATATGATGAGTCCTTTTCCCTTTAATTCATTTTTATACGTGTTCATTATATAATCCTTAAGCTTAATGTCAGTAGCCATCCCCTAGTTTACGAAAAATTGCAAAAATCCTTCTATAGAACTCTGCGCTTCACAGTTCCAACAACGCGGTGTTTGGCTGTTGTCTGAGGTAGGATGCTTCACGCTAGTTAGAGACAGCACTGTCGTTCATGTGGTGCTGATGAAAGGTAGTGTTTCTTTTTGATTCCGCAGGTGTTGTGCTTAAAAACGTGTTTATATTCATGAATGTGATAAAGTGTAGAATAAGATTATCATCCTGCTTCCAGCTTCAGTGTTGCTGCCAAGCTTTGAAAAATAGGGCACATCCTCCACCTTATTTTGGGATTTAGTGGGGATTTTTGAAAAACAATGGAAAATTCGCGGCGGTGTTCAGTGAACAAATTAAACACACTACCCGGCAGTGGATAAAACGCGAACCGATCAAGTTTATGTTTAAATTTTATCTTCATATGTTTGTTTCCTTTTACACAACATTAAAGCAACGGCTAGAAATTTTCTGAAGCAGCAGACCCACTAATTCTATTTACGAGCCGACACTGACACACACACATATGTATATATATCGACTAATTTTTAACGAACGACTGTGTTCTTTTAAAAAATATCAAACATATCAGTCTCATTTATTTAATGTTTCTTTTCATTTGAAAATGTATTTCAATGTTTATTTTGAATTTCACCCACACGATTATATAACGTCCGGAACCTATTATCATCAAACGTCATCACCACCACTACCACCGCTATCATCATCATTGGCAGCGTCGTCGTCTTCGTCGTCAGTCACGAATTTAGTCGTCGTCGACATTGCTTTCATCAACATCGTCATCATTATAATGCTAAGCCTGCTGATGATGATATTCAGTAAATCATCCACAATATGAACATCATTGTCAGTCCTACTGATTATATTCGCTGCCAGATCGTCTGACTGGATTTCCCAGAAATACAATGGTATTTTATATGCTGGCAGGAAGCTTTCATTGACATAATAGAAAAAACACTTCTTTCTGCTGTGATGGCTTTAGAAAGGTTAATCATAAACATATAAGCATGTATGTATGTATGTATGTATGCATATATTTA
>NC_068988.1:65899282-65903655 GCF_001194135.2 Octopus bimaculoides | reverse complement strand
ATATGTATGTATGTATGTATGTATGTATGCATGTATAAGAATACAGATCGAAAAAAAATGCACTCGGTACACTTTGCATACTTCGTAGGTGGGCATCTGGTGAAATATAGAGACGCTAAACGGTTTCGTAGGCACTTGAGCAAGTATCTAATCGATTAGACTCCTGCAATAAGCGTTAACATTTGAAAGAGGAACACTTATTGGTTACTGGTTAGGTTACTGTCCGTTGAATGAGCCACTTGATGATAATTGTTGGAACCTACAAAGTGCTAATAACGCGTGAGGCGCTTCTAGGTTTAAGAGGAATCAGTTCTGCTGAGATTAACTTTCGTTCCAAAGAGAGTTAATCCTCGATATATTTCAGGGCGATTTGCAAGCTTCAAACACATTCAGGATGCATACCCGCTTGTGTGGATAATTAAAGATTAGCTTTTAATATCATGTGCAATGCATTTGTGCATTTAATTATTGGAAGTAGCTGTGCTTTTTCTCTTTAGGTTTCGAAATAAAACGGGGCTAAGATATGGTGTTCAACTCACAAGATCTAAAAGAATTTTATTTTGATTATAGAGTTTCTCGGTGATTTGGTTGCTAAACTCTTTAGACTTCCTCTGACTGCAACTCTATATATCACGGATTTAGAAAATCAGTTTATGAGCAGGTTGTTGATTTTAGCAACTGCTGTTGGAATTCTAGTGGGTGCAGATGACGATCTAATCTGTCGGTTGCGTCAGGTAATACTGGAAGTGATGTAATCTAAGAAATCATATATAACCTTAACCCTGCATAAGTTGAAAGGCTTCTGGTATCTGTGTGGTTGCGAAGTGGTACCTGAGAGAGAGAGAGACAATGTTTCTTACATAAACTGTTCCCCTCACGTAATATCAAACTTAGTTGTTCTTATTTAGATAAAATCACAGCATTACGTGGCACAACCAAAAAAATATAACAGCACTATCCACTTCCTACCAGCCCATCTGTAAATTCCAATATTGAACCACACACCCCCTGATGAGATTATTTCTTAATTAAGTGGGAGTCCAAATAATTGAATTTACTCCGTAAAGCACCCGGGAGAACCAAGGTAAGCTTCCAATGATTCCAAAAGACGTTACCAGCCCTAATTAAAGTTCAGAAACAGCACAAACTCTTCTTCACTGTTCTATAATATTTGAAAGCTTAGAGACCAGTAACATAATTTTCACACCATAATTCACACTATGAAATCATTAATAAAGTCTTTTTAAACTCAATAACTTACATAAATGCAAATTCGGTGTCTCAGAGGTAATGCATATCTGGTTATGCAGTATCCCTTAGTTATGCAGTATCCCTTAGTTATGCAGTATCCCTTAGTTATGCAGTATCCCTTATTAGGAAATATTACGTTACCTCCCTCCCGTTGTGGCTACAAGCGTGCATTTTTCCTGAACTAGTTTTAACCAGTCATCTCGTAAAAATAGGTTCGGAGAAATCAAAGAGTCAACAGAAACTAAGTATACCATCAACCTGTAAGTATGCAGCATTCAGATGAACGAGCACCTGATCCATTAGATGACCTCTCTCGCTTACGAAATTCCCGGCAATAGCTTTGTAAGTTACCGGCACCCAACCTACAATTACTTTCTTAACGATATAATTCATTGCGAAAAGAAGCCTAATATGCTTTACTTGTGAAGGTACGTGGCTACGTGCTTAGAATATTCGGCTCACGGTCGTAAGGTCGTGAGTTCGATTTTCAGCGACGCGTTGTGTCCTTGAGCAAGATAATGTATTTCACTTTGCTCCATTCCACTCCGTTGGCAAAAATGAGTTGTACCTGTAATATCGAAGGGCCAGCCTTGTCACATTCTGCGTCACGCTGAATCTGCCTGAGAAGTATGTTAAGAGTATACGTGTGTGTGTGGAGCGCTCAGCTACTTGCACGTTAATTTCACGTACAGGCTGTTTTGTTGATCGGATCAAGTGGAACCGTAATCGTTGTAACCGATGGAGTGCCAGTTTGAAAGCTTTACTTACGCTGGAGAAAAGAAAAGAGAAGATGCTTATGACAGCAATGCTTTTAACCATGAGTCTACACGAGCATGATACTTAAGAAACAACATTTCATCATCGCCATCATCAGCATCATGATCATCAGTGACATTAACACCAATCACCACCAAAAACATCCATACTCCAATCAAATACCGTAACACACAACAATTAACAGCAGTCTTATCACCACAACTGTAGCCTTACTAATAATCTGCAATCTATTATATGACCTCTGACACTGACATAAATTTCAATATTTCAAAACCACTTTACATAACATTCTTCTTCAATTCCCATCTAAGATTCACCAAATGTACAAAGCCACCTTTTATTTCATACACAATCTTGTTATTATATGACTGTCTCTATATGGTCTCTATGCCTTCTCTCTCTTCTCTCTCACACACACTGTCACTCTCTCCCTCTGTGTGTCACTATTTCTCTCTCCCCCTCTCTCTCTCAGTGGATACATACACACACAAACACACACACATATACGTCTCGTTTTTCTTTTTTACTTGCCTCAGCCATTAGACTGCAGCCATGCCGGGTCGCCGCCTTGAATTTTTAATCGAATGAATCAACCCCTGTACTTATTATTATTTTGTTTAAAGCCTGGCATATATTCAATCGGTCTCTTACCCGAAACGGTTACGGGGACGCAGATACAACACCGGGTGTGAAGCGGTGGCAAGGGACAAACACAGGCACAAAGACACACAAAGATACGCGCGGGTACAAATATATATATATATTCAGGACAGGCTCCGTATTATCGCACTCTTCTAATCTATTTTTTATACTGTATATTTCTTTTTATTCTTAGTACCTGCATTATTCTTATACTTTTATTAATGCTATTTGGGGTCTTATGTTAAAGTGTTTCTGTTTCCTTTTATTTTTTTATCTTTTATTTTCGGTTTTTTTCTTTACATTTTTGTACCTTTTTATTTTTTCACACTTATTCTGTTTATTATTGATTTTAAAAACACCCCAATAACATCCTCTAACTTTGCTCATTTACGCTGTACATGTTATGCACTTTGTCTCTTTGTAATATAATTCAGTTGGTTGAAAGAGGCTAATTGCAAGACATCTTATTTAATTTATTTAATTTATTTATCGATTTATTTCAGTCCAGTTTATGCCTTTTGTCTGTTGGCTGATTCCATCCTATTCATATTTACCAGAGCTATCTCTGATAACGGTGTAGCATCTCAGCCTTTCTATCTTGGTATGGTTGCAGTTTTTGTTTGCCATTCGGTTTATCTTTGTACCTTTCAAATACACTTTGATTAGCAACAAACACGCAAATGGAGACAGTAGTAAACAACCTAAAATTAAAGATTTAAGCTGAACACTGGATATAATAACCAATATCAAATTACGTAATACTTTCTAGATACATCCTGGAGAACTGATGCCAATATTTTCAGAGTGGTGATCTAATTATAGGCATAAAGGACACCAAATATTATTTGTGTCCCCTCTATTGTTTCTAGCTTTCTCCTTTTCTTCATTTCATCTGGCATCTCTCCTCCTCTACTTCTTTATCTTTCTTCTCTGCTGGTTTATCTTTTCTTTTTCTTCCAATCATCTAATATTGCTTACCTACTTTCACTCCCCTCTTCATGCCTGTATTATTCATTTATTATTCTGCTTTCTTTTTGCCTGTACTTTCACTGGATGTGACGACTCTGACGAGGACATCATTAGATTCAAAGATCGTTCAAATTTTCTCAGTCAATCAATGGACGGATTTAGCAAACAGATTGAAGCACGAACGTATGATTGTTATCAGAAACAGCTGTAAATCGGAACTGCGTTTGTAAAAATATGTAAACGCCACTATTTATATCTCCCTATACATACATACATATATATATATATATATACATACACACACATATATATATATATGTGTATGTATGGATGGATGCATGTATGTATATATATATTCAGGTGTATATGGTACTTAAGTTTAGGCACCAGAGTTAAGTATGGTATTATCCGTACAGTTTCAAAATAAGGTGATTAAAATCTAAATAAGTAACAAGGATATCCAAAGTTAATGCAGTATGATCGTTTCATGCGACTTCATTTAATTAAGCAATGGGGACATTATTACATCAAATATAAAATGTAAAGCAATCCTCAGCTGCACAAAAATATAGAAAGTTAATGAAATTACATTTAAACAGCACATATTTTTATAACTACATCTAAACTCTCCAAGTAGAAAGGAAGAATACAAAAAATAAAACATTTTGACTGAGCCACACCATACAGACTTTAAATCACCTTATATATATATATATATATATATATATATATAT
>NC_068988.1:65897952-65899103 GCF_001194135.2 Octopus bimaculoides | reverse complement strand
TCTCTCTCTCTCTCTCTCTCTCTCTCTCTCTCTCTCTCTCTCTCTCTCTATCTATCTATCTATCTGTTTCTGTCTGTCTCTCTCTGTCTGTCTCTCTCTCTCTCTCTATCTGTTTCTCTCTGTCTCTCTCTGTCTCTCTCTCTCTCTCTCTCTCTCTCTCTCTCTCTCTCTCTCTCTCTGTATATATACTCTTTTATTCTTTTTATGTGTTTCAGTCATTTGACTGCGACTATAGTGGAGCACTGCCATTAGTCGAGCAAATCGACCCCAGGGCTTATTCTTTGTAAGCCTAGTACTTATTCTAAGTTACGGAGCACGTAAACCCATCAGCATTGGTTGTCAAGCAATGTTGGGGGAACAAACCCAGACACACAAACATACATACACATAATATATAGTTTTTGTCGGTCCGAGGCTACAATAGAAGACACTTGCCCAAGGTGCTACACAGTGGGACTGAACCCGGAACCATGTGGCTGGTAAGCAAGCTACTCACCACAGCCATTCCTGAGCCTATGCTTTTTCTTTTAGTTTAGCTCAGAGCTGTAGCCATGATGAATCATCGCTGTTTTGCTACACTGTAATTATTGAGAACCTCTTCTAATATGTGGTATTTGGTGAATAAGGGTGTGTGATGTCACTAACCTCATTTCCACCCCTTGCTGCGAGCCAGGTTCATCTGGGACTCTCGACAGGAAGCGGTCCAGTTCTGATTTGAAAACACCTATATCCGCTTTGTGCAGGTCCCTCAGGATCTTTAGGAGAACATTAAAATCTGTGGGTCCCTGAAACCCAGGCTGTTGCAGTAACTAGTCCTGAAGCGCTATGTCATTGCTGAGACCTTTGGCACTGTGCAGTGTCGACCTGTTCTGGCATTGGTGTAGCTTTCAATGCCAACATTTGGCACAATTCCTTCCGGGATCTTCTGCATGCATCTTTATGTATGTGTATATCTGCACGTGTTTTTTCAATGAGTGTACTCAGTTGCGCACGGAGTTGTTAAAATCTTTTCTCACTTAATTTTTTCGTATCATATGTTTGAGCTTTTTCATGTTTGTGTGTTAACCAGTATTTATGTATTTACATTTGTATAGTATTCATTCTCTATTGATATGAAATAGCTCAAACTGATGATACGAAATTAGGTGTCA
>NC_068988.1:65894207-65897524 GCF_001194135.2 Octopus bimaculoides | reverse complement strand
TATATGGTGGTTGTCTACTCCTTAAACAGAGTTTGACCACCTCCTGCACCTACACCTTAGCCCTTTCATGGCGTCTGATGTGGCTTTTTAAACCAGACAGTGTTTTGAAAAAACACCCACACAGATTGCACCTCTGATTTGCACTACCAATACCTGCAAGTAAGTTCTGCTCATTGTGGATCCTAACATGTCTTTTAAGACCCCCATTGGATTTGCAAACCCTCTGGCACACACCACATTCAAACGTGTGCACAGACATATAATCAGAATAGCTGGGTGAGGTTTGTTTTCCATGGGTTCGCAGGTGAGATTTGAGGCCAGCCAAGGACAGACATGTGTGTGTGTGTGTGTGTGTGTGTGTGTATTATGTATACTACTGAAGACACACAGCGCGACACATTACCTTAAAACATAGTGCAGTATATCTGACGTGCTAGCACATTAGAGGTATAGATCTATAAAGAATACAAGCAAGCGAATATATAATGATATAATTCAAAAACTGACTATGCAAAAGAAACGAAATATGTCTATAACCTGTCAGCGGACTGCATTGAACGTATACTTTAACACCTGCTTCTAGGCTACCTTTAACAGAGTCAGGTCTGCTGCAAGTGGCAGGTCTCCGGTTTGTCTACGCCTTACAAACTATTACTCTCTGAGGCCCGGTAAAAGATAATGAACACTGTCCTTCCTCCATACTAAACGAATGAATAAACGGGTTACAACGTTATGTAAACTTTTACAGAGCTACTCTTACTTTCACCAGGGTTCACTTATGAATGTATTTTTGATGTTGCTGACATAAGATTTTATCGAGCAGATCTGTTATCAACAGAACAATCATGATCGACTTGTCTCTTTTTCCCAGACTGTGTTCAATCAGGATCACGTCCACTTCCGATTTACAGTGTAGTTTTCTAAAAGAGATATATTTGGTTGCTATATCTATCAGGCATAATATCCACGTACATAATCTCCTATCGACTCATATGTTTGTGTTTGACTTTGATCGACGTAGCATATTTTGTAGCTACTTTCCGATATTTGTTCTCTTATTTAGCATTTATGAGTTGAAATGATGCCAAACTGTAACTTGTTTCTTCAATCTCGGATGACTGTAATAAAGAACAGCAATCTGATCGCAAAGCAATACTAGATGTTCTTAGTAACACTTATTCACAGTAAACCTCTATTTCACTCTTCTGTCTCAAATCGGTGATTACTATGTGAACTAAAACAATAACTTGACACTATTAACAGAAAATATATTCCTAATGGAAAAATAAATATGTCTATCTACGTATCAATCTTTTACCTCTACTACCCCGTCTCTCTCACTGCTCCACCTCCCCCTATCTCTCAACACATGTACAAATACACACACATACATAGAACATTAAGCAGAAATTATACGAAATTAAGATAAGATTCATTTTACTAAACGAATTTCGTAGTTTCACACACACATTCATTCAACATACGTACATACATACATACATACATACATTCATACGTACATGCATACATACATACATATATACATACATACATACATACATACATACGTATGTAGATACATACATGCAAATATACATAAGAGGTACACATACATTAGAGTAGTGTATTTTAAGTGAAGTAATGTGTGATATTTAACGCTAAAACTTGTTTAAATATCAATACAATGCAAATTGAAATAAAAGAGTGAAACCAAAAGTACTGCAGTGAGAACAAAATTTTACGCTTTACCTAAATCGAGCTTATTCTATCTTGTTCAGAAAAAAATGGATCTAGTAATATCTGCTCATATGACTGAGATTTTGTGATATGCGCAGATTGGTATTATTACAATGACTAACCTACTGTACTTCACGCTAACTGCTAATGGATAGCTTCATTTTATAAAGAAAGATGACTCTTATGGTTTACAAATTACCAACGCTACACTGTATTGCTTTCTAGATAACCGTATAGTTTTTAGAGTAATATTTATCCGTGTGTATTTGAATGACGTGTTATTCTGAGTATATTCATTGATGCAAATAATTCATTTCAGATTCTATATCCAATTCACAAATCGTCATGTTTATCGCAGACAATTGCAGACACGAGTTGAGATGGCCGTCATCATTATTAAAGGGAACCCATCAATTAACAATAGACGAGATATACACAAGTCCACAAGGCGCAAACTCTCTTGCATATCTGAGCAATGATAGCAGCTCGACATGCCCTTCCATTTTGATATTAATCCCAAAATATTGATATGTAAGGTGGAAATTGTAAAAACTTTCCCTGTTATGGTGAATGTGACGATCATACGCTACACCTATTCTTTATTAAGCGTTCAAGCTCTTACACAGGGGGGGGGAGCCCAAGGACAGACAGAATACCACAGTGGGGACAAAAAACATAAAACGAATAAAAATGAGAAAAATGTTATATAATAAATGAAAATTAAATGGCTGCATGAGCCCCACTCTCATGCAGTACCATTTGAATCTTTTTACAGACAGCTTATAATTTTTTTCTTTCCTTTTGTTTTTACCATTAGCATTGTTTTTTTAAAAAATTTTACTTACTCTTTTTTGTTTAATAATTCATATATGGTTCCAATTCTCTATATTCCATTACTGGCGGAATATAGAGAATTGAAACTATATATGAACTAGTAAAAAAAATGTGCAAGTAAAATTTCTTCAAGAAAAATTCATGCTAATGGAAAAAACAAAGGGAGAGAAGAAAAGATTATAAACTCTGTAAAAACACCTTCTTTCCAAGCTACACTTTACTTCCAAGCACTGCTGTACATAGCGGAAGTGAGCTAGAACGATAAAACTTAATGCGCATACACAAGAGAGTTCAAGGTCAATCCGTACCAAACGGCTTTACTCTGCGTGATTTAGCTTCGTTACTATGGCAACTTTCCCGATACTCATTGATCAAACCTCGTATACCTTATTTCTTTGGTTTTACTTATTTCAGTCATTAGACAGCAGTCATACTGGAGCACTGTTTTGAAGAATTAGTAGTCAAACGAACCGACCCCAGCCATGATTTTAACCTGATACTTATCGTATCGGTGTTTCATGCCGAACCGTAAATTACGGGGTCTTAAACACATCAACGTTGGTTTGCAATCGGTGATGGGGTCGGGCAAACACAAGCACACACGCAAACACAAACACAAACTCACACATGTATATGCATATACATGCATGTATGTGTGTACATATATATGTGCGTATATCTATCTATCCATCTATTTATTTATCTACCTATCTATATATATATATATATATATATATATATATATA
>NC_068988.1:65887784-65894197 GCF_001194135.2 Octopus bimaculoides | reverse complement strand
TATATATATATATATATATATATATATATATATATATATACATACTATCAACATAGATTCAAAGCATACGACTAGTGTATTTGTCGGTGGTAGGCTGGCATTTAGTGTGAGAGAGAATACTATATCCACAGGGCCCAGACGATGAGAAAACGAGATGCTATGATCAAAATCTGTTGCAGTTGTGGACTCTTTGGACAAGGGTGCTTAGAGCTGCAATATCTGTTCAGGACGACAAAAGTTAGGGTTTTCAGGTCTCTGGTTCTACCTGTACTGTTCTATAGTAGTGAGAGTTGGTCACTCTCCAGGAACCTTATGAGCTGCCTGAACTCATTTGGCACCAGGACGCTTTGCATCATTATGGTTTACCTTTGGTTGGATTTCGTATACAACGAACGATTCTACTCGGAAACTAGTAAGTGTCATGTTACTTATATGATTCGGGAGCGCCAGTATGGCCATCTTGATCGATTTTTCGAGTTACACTTTGGATCTGGTTAGGTTGATGGCTCATGTTGGTTGGCCACATGCCATATTCTCAAGGGAGATGAGGAGATACCGCGTGGAGATTGGGACTGATTGAGAATGTGCTGGATGGATCATTCGGGAGGACCCTGGAATATACTGACAAATGGTGAATTCTGCAATGAGCTGCAATGACGCATACCCCCGTTTCTGAGCTGGCATTATTCAAGTTAGTAGTATGTGATATGAGGGAAATTTAGATAATATATCTAGCAGGTCAACCAAACGCGTAAAAACACTCTCGTTGAAATGCAGAATTCATGTTTGCAGCCTTGAATGAAGAGGACAAGAAAATGTTCCAACGTGAGATTCCTAGTTTTCGTTTTTTTTTTTTAAATTTTATTCGTAATCAGACTACATTTTGCAAAGTGCTCGTCTTTTTCAAGACAATAGAGTATGAATGACTGAAGATTTAACTATTATTTCTTGAACACTGAAGGACCGCCTATCAGCCTCCCGCTGGAACGCTTTAAATTCATATTTGAAATGCATCTTTAATTTATGAAGATAGCTTTCAAAATCTGGCAAAATAAACGTGGAAAGATTTCTCTTTTCAATATTACGGAATATTTGAACTGTAACTGAAGTGATTTGGATCACATCGTATCAATGAATGTTTCCTATTTATCCGATAGCAAATGACAAGCAAACTATACAGCTATTTTTATTTCTATCACTCCATCATAAAATAAGACTCTCTCATGTCCATATATATCTAAATAAAAATAATGCAGATGTGGAATATTGTTTGTGAAATATGTTGCTTTTTATTTTTATATTTCTTTTTCAAAAACAAAAATCGAATGGAATTTCATTTCCGTTGTAGAAGTCCAGTGAATAGTGAATTGTCACACATTTATGTCTGACCGTGAGCAAAACATCTCAAGAATGAATTCTATATATTGACATTCAGAAGCTGGGGGACAAGATATTAATATTTAGTTATGAAAAATGTTTCCAAATGAAGACACGATTTCTGTTTGCTTGTTTCATACAAAATAACAAAAGTGATCAATACACACAGACAACCCACACACACTATAACATATATATATATATATATATATATATATATATATATATATATATATATATATACGTGTGCGTATATTTGTTTGTGAATGTGTGTGTTAGAAATATACTTATTGATGACTAGCGTGTATGGAAAAGTGTAGACGATCACAAGATACCTAGCATTCTGATGAAATAGATAAATAGGGTTTTAAACAATTATTCATTTTCTAGTTTCAGTCACTAGACAGGGGTCATACTAGCATACCATCTTGAAAGTGATTATTTCAGTTTAGCATTCACTTTACTAAATTTTATTTGTCGAACCGCTTACATAATATATATGGACACAACTGAAAGAACACCGATAGAGAAATTGATCGGTTTAACCCTACAGTTTCAATGTAAGAACAAACGCTTTTACTTTATATTGATCATACTCTCCTCTCTTCACAAAACCTTCAGTGGAAATTGAGTTGATGTAGGGTTACAGATCTTTAAGAACAAACAAGACTCTATGAACGGCAGACTAGCAAAGCAACAAGATACTCTTTAAATTAACAATAAAATGTTGGTCAAAAGAAACGTATGGAAAGCAGATATAGAATCGAGTGACACTGTACAGTGAAAATGTATGAGGTTCAAAACTGATACAACGCATTCATTCCAAAATAATTAAATTTCATATCCCTTTCGAAATATGCTTGATTTCTACGAAAAAAAAAAAGGAAAGAAGACAAAACCTGGATAGAATAGATTATTCTGGAAAAGCAGCTATTGCAGTAAGCACTATCAACTATATTCCTTTTTAAGTACAAGATTCTTACTAAGTAGTGTAACAAAATTTCTTGTGAGGCCTCATTACGAAACAAAATTTCGAGGATATTTTCTGTAGTTGAAGATTTCGAAGAGCAAACTACCTGAATCTACAGTCGGGCCCTAGACCAGCACGTAAAGTCAACCCAAAATTGAAATTAAGTATGACTTGTACCAACAATACAAGTACTGTCATTCCACCAGAATCGCTTAACAGAATATTTAGACGCCAAATTTATAGCATGTCAATTACATGATCGTCGATATTCTAAGTTACATTTTACAAAATACTACCTTGCTCACATATGTATATGTCTATAATTAAATTAGATTTTACTGTGACTTCAGGTCTCACAAGCTAGCGGCATTTTAAACCAGTGAGTATTTTTTTATACGGTTTTCATGATTGATGCATGCACAAATTTTAGGCATATACGAGGCGAAAAATGTTTTAGCTGAAATTATTTCATGTTTGAAAAGCAGGAGTAAAGAAAAACAACAACAATAGAAAATGGGAAAGCTTTCAGGAATAATCGAAAAATTTCTCAAACTTCGAATAGTTTAACTACTTATAATAGTGTTGTTTATACAGCTCAAAAAGCGATGAGATAATTTATGACTTGAGTTAATGTGTCTTTGTATATAACAGTTATATATATACACACACACACACACACACACACACACACACACACACACACACACACACACACACGTGTGTGTGTATGTGTGTCTGGGTATGCGTGTACATATATATATATGAATATATGTATGCACATATACGCGTATGTATATGTGTATATATGTATGTGTACGCTTGTATGTACATATGAGTGTTTGTTCGTGTGCGTCTGTGCGTGACTGTGTTCTGTTTATTTTGGAGTTTTGCACTTTCTAAAAAGCATGTGTTTTTTTAGTATGAACACTCACATATACGGAGATTATTAGGCTGATTCACATTATTTATACGTATATACAAGTATATACGCACGCATTTACACACTTTCTCTCTCTCACATTACGCACATCTCACTTAGAAGGATACGCCTTTGCTACTAAATACCAGATCAGCGAAGAGATAAGAACGCCTCTAGACCACCATGCTGGGATATAAAGTGTCTATTATGCAATATGAATGTTAAAGATATATAATTAGTAGCTGCTCAAAATTGTTCGCCAGATAGTTCCTTGCCATGAGGCAAGACACTGTCGCTAAGTCGGTCTCTGAAGTTATATGCAGGAAAGATAGTCTTGAAGGCTAGAGTAGAGCCAGATAGTATCCACACCTTAATATATATCTATATATGAAGGTGTGAGCTAGCAGAATCGTTAGCAAAATGGGCATAATACTTAGCGTTATTTCATCTAAGTTCAAATGCCACCGAAGTCGACTGTGCCTTTAATCATTTTGGGATCCATAAAATAAGTACCAGTTGAACACTGAGGTCGATGTAATCGACAATACACCACCTCAGCCCCGGAAACTGCTGGCCTTGTGCTAAAATTTTAAACCAATATATATCTGTATATAATGCTACTGGAACATTCGAATTTAAAAAAAAATACCGGGTGTAAGCACGTTCACCAATAGATGTATATCCACATGCGTGCACACAAATATATACATCCATGTACACTCTCATGTGCAGAAATATAATGCTCTCGTATAGTAAACAATTCAAAATACCCAACATTCTAAATCAGTATCCTATATGTGGATATCCATGTGGAGCTAAATAATCGTGCCTTCCAGAATCTATATAAATATATACACAAACCTATCTGTTTGGGTGTGTGTATGTGTGTAAGTGCGTGTTTGCATGTTTGTATGTGCGGTTGTATACGGATATTGAATGGGTTTACGGATATTTGATTTGAATACGTAAAGATAGACTCACGCATTCATATTGATAGATAAGTGCATGCGTTTGAATTTCCGAAAATCTCCCAAATTGTTTTGATACTGACCCCTCTTATACACTATCTCGTACACATGTACACAACCATAAATAAATTTCTATGAGATAAAAGGGGATCGTGACCGTTATGGAACAAAGATATAACTTATTCTAGCTCTGATATAGTAGTTATCTGTATCATGCCATCTATACCTGGTTTTGCTGCAGATGCACAACCAATATAACTTTATCATTGCAGCATAGAGAAAATGTAATGTCGTAGAATCAATTATCATAATGAAAAACCACTCCAGATATGCATTAGTGACTGTAGAGAGATTTATCTTCTCCATCACTTAATTATTATCGGAGATATATGTTGTGAACCGTCGCATTGACAGGTTAAAAGTTTAGTAATAAATTCTATGCATCTAGCCGCGGTAGGCCAACTAACAGAAATATATGTAACAATGCCGATTACATACATCCATTGAACTCTGTCAATCTTAAAAGAAATAACTTCTCAACAGAGTCAAAGAAATATCCTTTGAAATACGTAGTGTTATTAAATATAGATTTCATTTTTTATTTTAGAAACAATTCGATTTTTTTGAAGTGTTTGATTTTATAAATTAAATTCACTACTACACATAATTTGTCCTACATGTGGTGTATCTGATTTAGAAGGCAAAGTATAATAGTAAACCAAGTTCGATAGTTTGGCATATTGATCGAAAAGATAAATTGGTACCATCAGTAAGTAGTTATTATGGCCAGATTTAAATGGCGAGAGATCTGATTAAGCAACAACTGCATCTTTTGGTAGTAGCGCTAAAGTGCTTAATTTCTACTAACATTGAAGTTTGGATGTGGTTTTACTCTTTTACTTGTCTCAGTCTTTTGACTGTGGCCATGCTGGAGCAGTGCCTTTTAGTTGAGCACATCGACCCCAGGACTTATTCTTTAGAAGCCTAGTACTTATTCTATCGGTTTCTTTTGCCGAACCGCTAAGTTACGTGGACATAAACACACCAGCATCGGCTGTCAAGCGATGTTGGGGGGACAAACACAGACACACAAACACACATACATATATATATATATATATATATATATATATACATATATACGACGGGCTTCTTTCAGTTTCCGTCTACCAAATCCACTCACAAGGCTTTGGTCGGCCCGAGGCTATAGTAGAAGACACTTGCCCAAGATGCCACGCAGTGGGACTGAACTCGGGACCATGTGGTTCGTAAGCAAGCTACTTACCGCACAGCCACTCCTACGCCTAAGCAATTATTAAAAAAGAAATCGCATTAAACCTGCGTTAACCATACTATTTGATTTGGGTATTGATTCTAAGTCAGTGATGACGTAAGTAATGACTGATATGAAATTTAATATCTCAGAATGAATACATGTATACACACACACACATACACATACATATGTGTGAGTAGGCGTGTGTTTCTGCATGTATGTATATCTATATCTACATCTATGTATGTATTAAACTCAGCATGTTCACGAGCTAATGAAGTATACTTAACTCTGTTGTTCGACTTGTAGGAAATAGCGGCTAAATCCCCCTTCAAATCCAACTCAAGAAAAGATAATGCGTTTCATGGAATACTAAGAGACAATCATTACAAGAATGATAGTTTCGCACGATCAAAGCTACCCTAGGGATAA
Organism: Octopus bimaculoides; assembly: GCF_001194135.2. Lineage (NCBI taxonomy): Eukaryota > Metazoa > Mollusca > Cephalopoda > Octopoda > Octopodidae > Octopus > Octopus bimaculoides. The sequence continues at coordinate 65,888,255 of NC_068988.1, read as the reverse complement.
CTAACAAAACCAGCAGCTCCTCACGCAGCAATGTTTTAAAAGAAGAACATTTATGTCGGATGAAAGGATAGAAGAATCTGGCGCAGGTAAATCGTTCCGTAGAACAAAGATCAAAAAGATTCCTAAGTAGGTACCATTGAATGCTGATGCACCACAGGTTTTGCTTCATTTTCCACATTCATATTATCATACATTTTCATCTGAAATAGGAAAATATATGTTTGAAAGCGCGAATGTCATGACATTATGACATAAATAAGGAAACCTGGTTTCACAAACGTAAGTACATTTGCAACCCTACGTTGGTATATACTTCCATAACTACATATGAAATGTCATGAGCACTACACTATTCTATATATATATATATATATATATATATATATATATCTGTATATATATGTATATATATGTATATACATATATATATACATATATATATACATATATATATATACACACATATATATA
>NC_068988.1:65880210-65887161 GCF_001194135.2 Octopus bimaculoides | reverse complement strand
TGTGTGTGTGTGTGTGTGTGTGTGTGTGTGTGTGTGTGTGTGTGTGTGTAATAAAAATGAGCTGAGATAAATAATGACAAAAATGGTATAAATACCATACGAGACAGATTGTCCATGGTGTGCTTAGAGCCCATTTGCAATCAAGCGATCGTTCGATTATCATTCAAAGTGAAGATAATTTCCACAAACCATGAATCTGTGTTATATACTATTTAATATATGGTATACAATATACTTTACTTCATCTTTCAAGATCAAATACACATCACTAGCAACTCTAAATTTCTTGATTCGTTTTCTTTTGTATCTATGCAAATTTCCAAGGTAGTACATATTTTACATTCTTCGGTTAACAATTTTTGCTCTGTATATATCAAAGTTTATTGTGTGCTGGATATAAAGTAGGACAACTTGTAAACAAATGATGTCTATCGATGCAGAAACGTAAGTCGACAGTTGCCTTGTCTGGAAATTGTCAGGTTGTTTCATTTCCACGTCAATTTCATACACATACATACATTCATACACGTACATACGTATCTATCTATCTATGTATCTATACATGTATGTAGTTTTAGTTCATCTATAAGATATATCTATCAGTGAGCATTGCAGTGGCTAAACAGGTAATAGACGTCTATTTCAATTAAGCAAATAGGAAGAATGGATTTGAAAGGTATCTCAACAGTATTATTACAAGTTACCAGATATTTCGATCATCCTTTACTTCGTCAGCCACAGTTGAAATAAAGACAATCGTTTAGCGACACGATGTTGATAGACGTTGATAGCATAAATATTTGGTGCTACAATTGATCAAAAATATGTATGTACGTCTGTTTGATTACAAACACACAAACACACACACACATACTTATAGATATTCGATAATATACATTATTTACTGAAGTGTACAGTGCTGTAGCATACTGATGCTCACACCAAATCGTAGATACACACAGATAGATAGATAGATAGATAGATAGATAGATAGATAGATAGATAGATAGATAGATATGTGGTTGGAATTTTCTTGGCTGGTTCGGTGTTCTTTTTTGTATTCTGTCTGAAATTAGTTCTTGCGATGACTAATATCATTAGCAAATGTGATTTGCGTCTCATTAAGCATGGAGTTTTACTTCTTAAATCTGCAATATTTTATTTTTAGATCAAACCAGACACATTAAGGAAATTCTCTTATTAGATTTATCAAAATCCATTTGGGATATACAGTATTGGATATTGTAGCAGGTTAATCGATTGTATTAATAAAAAAGTTACTATCATAAAATACTGTACATACGAACAAAAAATGTGTAAACATATTCTGTTTATGACGGACATTCTCAAATTATATTGGTAGGCAAGTTTTTAACTCGAATAAATGTCACAGTCTTCAGACAGTTAATAGCATATAATCAATATTTATGAACAAAAAAAAAAAAAGAAACAGCCGTAACAACTATAATTGCTGGATGTAGACATTCCTAAGTGATTAAGAAGTTTGCTTTTCAAACAAATGTTTCCGTGTTCAATCACGCCATGTGACACGTTCTTCCGCCATAGTTTAGAAGTTATTAAAGGCTTTAACGTCTTTTACGGAAATTAAGGAATAGAAAAGTGTGATCAAATCCGTTGAACGTACGTGAGTGTGTGTGTGTGTGTGTGTGTGTGTGTGTGTGTGTGTGTGTGTGTGTGTGTGTGTGTGTGTGACAGACGCAGGCATAGCTGTGTGGTAAGAAGCATGCTTCCCTACCACATGGATCCGAGTTCAGTCCCACGGCGTGGCACTTTGGGCAAGTGTCTTCTACTATAGCCTCGTGAGTGCATTTGGCAGACGGAAACTGAAAAAGGCTGACCGTATACATACATACATATATACATGAATATTGGCACTCCGTCGCTTACGACGTCGAGTGTTCCAGTTGATCCGATCAACGGAACAGCCTGCTCGTGAAATTAACGTGCAAGTGGCTGAGCACTCCACAGACACGTGTACCCTTAACGTAGTTCTCGGGGATATTCACCGTGACACAGTGTGACAAGGCTGACCCTTTGAATTACAGGCACAACAGAAGCAGGAGGTGCAGGTGAGGGTAGCTACATCAAACTCCATTCTTCACCAAGTGCCACATAATTGGAGGAGAGTCTCAATAATAACAGTGTAGCAAAATGGCGGTGCATCAGCATGGCCGCAGCTCTGAGCTGAAACTATAGTATATATATATATATATATATATATATATATATATATATATATACGACGGGCTTCTTTCAGTTTCCGTCTACCAAATTCACTCTCAAGGCTTTGGTCGGCACGAGAGTTGAAGACACTTGCTCAAAGTGCCACGCAGTGGGACTAAACACGGAACCATATGGTTGGTAAGCAGACTACTTACCACATAGCCACTCCTGGGTCGATTCATTCCATTAAAAATTCTTTAAGGTGGTGCCCTAGCACGGCCGCGGTCTAGCAAGTAAAAGTTTAAAGATATATTCTATTTTGATCGAGTTAGTCTCTTGCTAATTAGAGTTTTACTTGCGAGTGCACCTCCAGGTAAAACGCTGACACAATGAAAATAAAATGTATTATCAATCTCTAATCTCTATTATGATATTGAGTAATCTTTTTCTGAAACTAGACACACACACACACACACACATATATATACATTGCTGTATTTCAGGATAGTCTTCTTTTTTTTCTTTTTGCCAAATAAACACACGCACTATCTATATATTCGTTCTTCACTCGTTTATTACTGTTCTTATTCTAACACATGTCCATTGCCCGGGAATCTTTCGTCACACATCTGTGACCTGTTCAGTAACACTTTCTGTATTCCTGTGTGCTCTTGCTCCGCTTGCGGTTTCACACCAGGAATCTTGCAACACAAATTCATATATATATATATATATATATATATATATACACACACTACACACGCGCGCAGTTATAGATGTTGAGGATTTGGGTGTGTATGTAGTAGTAGTAGTAGTAGTAGTAGTAGTAGTAGTAGTAGTAGTAGTAGTAGTAGTAGTAGTAGTAGCAGTAGCAGCAACAGCAGCACAGAAACTTGAGTGTTTAGATATGACGCTAACGTATATCAATTTCTTTTAATGGAAGATTAGATCCTTCCACAGAATTAAAAGAATCGGATATTTTTATGAACAACTTCGCATATATGTTGTAAGATATACTACGTATATATAAAAAAAAGTGAGACAGACAGCGGTAATACATTAAAAAAAAATTAGAACGGCAATAGAATAAAAACTTTAAAAGTGCTACGATTTAATGAAACATCAATGAGATGAACAGCAAAACATGAATGTGTGAAAAGAAATCATAATGCTACCACGGGTTGAATCAGAGTTGAGTATACAGGAAATTAAATTTCAAACCAGACCATCGTTATACGGCTGCAAGCAAACCTACTTAGTAAGCCAAATATAAATATTACATCAATATATCTGTAATTACTGAAGTGGGTTTCAACATCATAAATATTTGTAGAAATTGTGCATCGTGTTACTAGCTGAGATACGAGGAAAATATCAATGCTATGAATAAACAAACCCTCTCAATTCAAACACAACACAACAATAACAACTTGGAATATAACTCGAAGCTTGACATGATGTCGGTTTGACTGTTTTGGTAGTGGGATGCAGCGGGGTTTTATGTCTTGGTTTCCATGGTTCTACTGCTGCTTCTGCTGGTGGCGTTGTAATGGTGGTGACTATTGTTGTTTTGGTGGTGGTGTCGTCGTTGTTTTTTGTCGTTGCTGTTGTTCTTGCTGTGGTGGCGGAGGGGTATCAAGCCGTTTAATCTTAAACCAGTTCTGACCATGCTGATTCTGATTAAATGTATTTCAGCCTTACGCTGTTTTTGTCATTTCTTTCAAGAAATAACAATTTCTCCAGTCTTTTTGAGACAACAGGGTGTGATTTTTATGGGATTTGGTCGTAAATTCTTCCGTGGTGTATGACCACATGTAGACTTCCTTGTTGACTGTTTCAGTTAATTCGCGATACTGTATAATATTTTACTGAATCCATTTCTATTGACGTGATTGGCTTATTAACTACGTCCTCTTTCAGATCTAACTTAACTTTCTTGAAATAACTAGACACTCGTACTTCAGCACTCTCTCTAACCTATAGTTATTTAAAGAGGAAATATAAGATAGTCTGACCTCCATCTACACTTTGTTTACTTTAGATGAGTGCTTCTTAATCGGGATCCATATAGCCTTTTGGTGTTCATATAAGATTTAAGTGCTAAAATTTACAAAACACAAAATAATATTTTTTGTTGCAATGCATAGTAACATTTAATTATAGAAATATAGTTGGATTTTGTTTATATACAGCGAAATGCTATTTATGTCCATTAAATTAAAATGGACCCAAAAGAAAAAGCGTCTGAGAACCACTGCTATAGATGGTTTGCAGAGGAATATATACTTACTTCAACTTCTGTAACTCTCTATGTTTGGCATAGATGACTTGCAGAAATAAATAAATACTTCGGTCTCTGTCCTCTTTCAGTTTGCCTTTTTGAATTTTTATATAGGAATATATAGAAACTCTAGCATCTGTACTCTCTACTTGCTGAATGTGCTTTTAGACTAAGCAAGAGAAACTTCGAACTATATCTACTATCTGTTCACTGTAGATGGTTTATAAATGAATTTATAGACATTCCAACACATGAACTTCTTTTCTTTCTGATAGTTGCTTTATAGAGGAACTATTTGATACTTGGACATCTGTACTCTTTCTTCCCCTTTGGATGATTTGTAGAAAAATAGATATTCCGTCTTCTATCTTTATCTATTCTCAAGAGAAATTTATATTTGCCATGTTTCTTTTCATCGTAGATGGTTTATAGTAGAATATATAGATACTCAAACTTTTGTTTATTTTCTATACACCATACATGGCTTGTAGAGAAATGTATACATGCTGTGTTTGTTATATTTTCTCTCTTTACAGTAGTTGATTTATAGATGTATATATAAACACTCTGACAACTATACTCTCTCTGACAACTATACTCTCTCTGCTTGGTAAAGATGCTTTAAAAAGGAATGAATAGATACTGCAATATCTGACTTCTCTTCGTGTGTTTTATGTCGTTCTACTCTATGTTTCTTAATAGACTCTATCACGCAGAATGTGTATAATATCACGGCTTATTTTTCTTCGACATCTTCGTACTTTCTAAAGCCTATTACGTAAAATTCAAAGCAGACCATCTTTAGTAATTTAATAATATATACATGACTTTCATCCCCAACAGAAAATTTATTTTGTATTTAAATATTTGCTTATTTTGTTTTTATGTTTCACATTAATTCTCTCCCCCAGATTGATCAACAACACACAGCATAAAATGCTATAATTTAAATGCCCCAACAGAAATATTATAATGGAAAAGGAAAGTGAGTAAATTTTTAAGTGAATTTGTTTTTATCTTGGTTCTAAAATTTAGCATTTTGCTTGCATTTGTATTACGTATTTCAACATCATTTGGCAGAGTAAAACGCGTCAGGTTATTCATCATATTTATATTATAAAATAAAATAAAATAAAATAAAATAAGATAAAATATCACAAGTTTCACACGAATGTTATTTACGGATTCATCTGCAATGATGATTTAATACTATGTGGTTTTGGCTGATTCAATTTTTGTATGTCCATTAAATACTCTGAAGAAAAGATTCCATTACATCTTACAAGGAGAATTTTCTATCGTATTTCATTAATGAAAATAAAAAAAAGAAACAAATAATACAAATTCCAGGTCAGTACGAATTTAATTCAGAATTAAATATTTCTTTTTTGCTTTACAAATTTAATCAAAACAAAATCCCTGTTCTCATTTTCGCTTGAAGAAAACACTGTTGCTATCTTTAAACATCTTTTCTCGCATTTCTCTCTGTAAATACATTAAACTTTTGAAGGTAAATTTATCGTTCTTTTGAAAATGTGTAATGCCAAGTATTTTTAAGAGCGGGAAGCGGCATAGATGTGCAGCTGCGGTATTCATGCTGAGAACAAGAGCATGAAATACCTAATTAGCATAACGCCAAATTATTTGAAGACGTGTCAGCTGAGAGAATACCCCCTGCTTTACAGTTTGTATTTAAATGCTATATTCTTACACGCCCAAGGCATTGTAAGAAACTGTTGGATTATACTTGGCTAGTGAGATCGGAAACAGCTCAATGTTGTCATTGTGCTGCCGGTGGTCAGAAGCATTCCCTAATTTAATGCTTTATTAATGATCTAATGAAAGCTAATTACGAATTCGAAGATTATTTCCTTTGTTTTTCTCCACAAGAATTAAACGAGAATAGGAAACTATTTTCATCATTACAGATATAATTATAATGAACTGAGATTTTACACTTAAATATATAAGCATTGGTTTCACTATTCATTCAACGTGACGTAGGCATCACCTCCAGTGCTAAGAAAATAATATGTAACTTCACACCACGAGTTACAAGGATTATATAATTATAGTGGTAGTAACATTAATTTGTGACATAAAACACGTACCAAAACATTAACAGCTGTGTAATTGAAGTGGTAAAATGTAAAATAGAATGTAAATTGTAGTATACCATTGCTAGTTGTCATCATAACTTTTGTATCGCAGAGTTAGTGCAACTAGAAGTTATAATAGAACTCATATCAAGGTGTTGTAGTCTTCAGGCATCTGTTTGTCAGGTTTGATCATATCTCTCTACCTGAATGCGCATGGTTCTTTGTGGAAGATTGGTATTTGCAAACAGTCTAACAAGTATGACTACAGTTGAATAATTGCTAAGATTCAACATGAAAACATTGGTACTACATTAACACGGATATATGCATACATAGATTCATGCATATATATATATATATATATATATATATATATATATATATATA
>NC_068988.1:65878818-65879787 GCF_001194135.2 Octopus bimaculoides | reverse complement strand
ATATATATATATATATATATATATATATATATATATATATATATATACGCAGACACATATATGCAAATGGATATAAACATGTCTATAAGCACACACATGCAATCACATGCCACCCTTCCAACGCATACTCATTATTTGTAAAAGGAAATGCTGAACAGAGACTTGAACAGAGGATTATTGACTGAATCAGACTGTTTTAACGAAGCAAACTATTCACAGAAGTTCGAAGTCACTATCAGAATTTTCCTTGCGAAATAAATCTGACCCTCTACTTAAATATATCGATTGCTCCTTAAATTAATGTTCGACTACTTCTATGCATAGCTATAAACCAAAAAAGGCAACACTAAAAATGTGTACACATACATTCCTATAAATATGCGTATTCGTCTTTATAGGAATGTAATAAGCCCATCCATAAATATTTTCGTTTTCAAATATTCTCTTTCATTCCTGAATCGATCGCTGAAAATTATTTTTCCTTGAAAATTATTTCTTTAGGTTGTTCTATCCGATACACACAAAATTGTATATATCTCTTAAAGAGATCCGTCATTTTCTCCTTTTCTCCTTCCTCTTCTCCCCCTCTCTTTCTCTCTCTCTCTCTCTCTCTCTCTCTCTCTCTCTCTCTCTCTCTCTCTCTCAATCCTCTTAGCTCACTTTCTGTTTTTCTTTCTCTCCTTCTGACTTAGTATACCTCATCTAGCAAACTATATCTATCTCAATATTCGTATATATCTTTAATCTCTGTATATGTATCTAAATAAATATCTATACTTACGTACAGATACATACACACACACACACACACACACACACACTCACAGACACACACACACACACACGTATATATTTTTATGTATATATGCAGATATTGTTTATGTATATACACATGTAGGTGTATATATGTATGTGTATGTATATATGTGTATATATATATATATATATGTATATATATATATATATATA
>NC_068988.1:65865034-65877513 GCF_001194135.2 Octopus bimaculoides | reverse complement strand
CCGGTGTTCGGCCAAGCACGACCTTTCTTTCTTCGTTCGGCCGCTGTCCGTGCAACATCTATATTCTTCCCTGTGCCTGTGAAATCTTGTATCCCTGCCGTAAGGGTTTACTTCCACACACGCCAGCTTAATTTAATTCGTCCTTAGTTGAAAGACACCTGTTGTTATGTCCTGTTATTTGTATTTGTGTAACGTTCTCCTTTTTGTTCCGTCCTTGTTTTCGTATACATTCGCTGCTTTCTTCCAAGAAATCTAATGCTCTTAGCTTAGTGTTTCCTTGAGGCTGGCCAGATTGGAGCAATCTCGAGTATAACCAGCTGAAATCGCAAAGATAATCTGGAACTCGAAAGAAAACTCCGAATGACCCGTCCTTGTTTTCTTTGTATCGTCTATGTGGATGTTTTGTTGTCTCCTTCTTGTATCACTTAACTGTCTGGATGTTTTGCGTTCTTGTCCCATTTTGTGTGTATATATATATATATATAAGGATATTAGGGAATAAAGTCCAAAACTTACAAGGAAAAATTCAATTTAGTAAAACTAAATCAAATTTCCCAATATAAAATATATGTATATAATTTAGAGAAAAACCACTATTAAACAATTCAATAATGAAGAATATAATTCATACCCTCCAGAAAATAAAAATATCATAAAAACCTTATTCTAAAAATCAATAAAGTACATAAAAGAATAACTAGTAAATGGTATAAAAATGACTACGCACGTCTCGCAGCTATATTGCCAAATAGATAACTAATAAAACCAATTCGATAGATAATCATGCGAACTGAGTATAGGTTGATGAATAAATATGTATTATAATATCGTAGTAGAGTATGAACCTACAACAAACGTGATGAATATTGGGTACTTTTTGGTTATCTCACCCCCATTAAAAAATTGCCATTAAAAAAATTGGGCTATCTCCCCACTAAAAATATCGAGTTAATGTAGCGACAATATTGGATTAAAAGAGTTAGATCCTTTTGATTCAATACTTCAGCACATTGTTGACGTTTGGCCTCCTCAATAGGCATGATATGATTCGTTATAAAAATATTATCAGATTCAGTAGGATGCTTAATTTTTTCACTTTCATGTTTATTAATTTTTTCAGTTTTGGATGATTTGCTATAAAAATATTCTTTTCTACTCTAGATACAAGGCCCGAAATTTTGGTGGGAGGGAGGCAGTTGATTAGATCGACCCCAGTCTGCAACTGGTACCTAATTTATCGACCCCGAAAAGCTGAAAGGTAAAGTCGACCTCGGCGGAATTTGAACTCAGAACGTAAAGACAGACGAAATACCACTTAGCATTTCGTCCGGCGGGTTAACGTTTTTGCCAGCTCGCCGCCTTTTTGTTATAAAAATATTATCAGATTCAAAATGATGTTTCATCTTTTCACTTTGTATGCTTATTAATTAAAAAAATTTTTTTGTTGTTTTATTGAGGGTAAAAACATTTTCTTTTAGTTGAAGGAGATAACCAAAAGAACCGATATTTCTCGTAAATCGTGTGGGTACAACCCAATTTTTTAATGGAGTGAGCTAATCAAAAAGTACCAAATATTGTCTAAGGAGTGGTTATGAGTGACATTTACGAAGATAACACTATATTCTTATGATTCATCATCATCACCAGCTATTCGAGGTGCGAATAACTTATTCGAAATTGTCTGATGTTTATGGTGCATCATGTATTTGTATAGATTATTAAGTAACTGAAGTAACTGGGTTGCGTTCACGATTAGGATTATTATCATCAAAAACTCACAGATTATTCTCAAACCCTTTAGTAAACGTCTTTGCATTTAACTAAAGTGTAATTGTTGGAATCTCTGTTATATCTGTTTCTCAGATTTCTCTTCTATCAACATCAGATCCTCCTTGGATAAAGTTTCTCTTTGGAGAACTAGCAACTCAGTCATACAATTTTCTATGACTTCCTTAAACCCTGTACCAAATGCAAGTATCACAATATCTTTCTGAATCTAACAAAGATTTTCTGCTTTTGGAAACGTAAGTCAGGTATATAATCTGACCATATATTTTTCGATTCATGCACTCAAAAGCGGTCCCATTTTAAGTATTTCGGATCTATGGGAAAAGAAGGTCCAAGCACTCGACCGAGTAACTTGTTTACTTCTTGACTTAATCTTCTCATAATTGTCACGTATTGTTCTCAATATAGATGGTGTAAGCTTTATTGCTTTTGGTGATGAACTATTTTTTTTTTCCGAGGCATCAAGCCATTTTATAACATCAATTCTAATATCAGGTATAATCCTTTTATGATTCGTTTCCTCATTACTGTCTTCAATTCTACTGGACGGCCTGTTTCCAGACTATTCCATTGGAGGTATATCCAAAAGCGCCTGCATCATTAATTATATACAAAAGATATTGCGCAAAAAGTAGCATCAGGAAAGGACTACTTCGTGAGAGCAAAACATTGTTGAATTTAATCCTCTTTGTGTATGAATGGGAATGAAAAGATGAAAAGGTGAAGGAGTGAGTTGGCACTGTCAGTTGCAGTTAGCTGAAGGGTCACCTGCTACATGGGAACTTCCCCTCTTGCTTCTCTGCCACGAACCATAAAAATTCCACACTCCCCTCACAAATCGTTGTGCTGACATAAGCTATCCATAGCTACAGGTATTGCTATCATGTTGACAAAGTCATTATTGTCAGTTGATTATTCAAAAGTTGTTGGATTGGCAGTGGTGTTGCATTGATTGTATTTGTTAGTGATGATGACAATGGTGATGGTAGTGGGAATATAATATATATGTGTATGTGTGGGTGTGGGTGCATGTTTGTGAGCGTGTGTTTGTTTGTGTGTGTGTGTGTGTGCGTCTGTGTACATGGATCGATACGAGGCTAGACAGAAAGAAAGAAAGAGAGTAGAAGATAGAGAGAGTGTGTGTGTGTGTGATAGATAAGATAGATAGACAGATGCATACATACATACATACATACATACATAGGAAAAATAGTCCAGTATACAAAGCAGATTTAAGATTATAACATAAGATAAATATAAGGTTTTACACTGTATTGTTACTATGTGACATTTCGTAGAATATGATCGGCTGATGAAGTCTCATTATACTGAAAGCTGTCTCTTGCTTTCATTAGTTGGCCTTATATACCTAATCTACTCCCGTTTCTATCGCTAATATTCTCTAAAAGTTTCATTTAACATAACCTATTGTATTTACCTCACATTCTTGTATAATTTTTAACTCTCCCTGAGGCAACTTTGTCTACTAATTTCTTGGGTGATCCCGGTTGATAAAAGTATTTTATATCCCACTGCAATTCACATAGAAGTTCTATCGTATTTGTATTATGCAAAATGTTTTCCCATTGATCAATTTCTCTAGAATCATTTTGATAATCATAAAAGCTGACTCTGAATAATATTATTCCCCTCTATTACTATATATTGCTTACTCTAAGTCGTTCTAACATAATATGTTTTGCGGAGAAGAGCTAATAAAACTGTAATATGTCTATCACCTTCATCAACTGACTTTAAAGACATGCTCCACCTCACAATCTGTTTTCTCTATTTTTGAAAAAAGTTAATGTATTGATTTTATTTGATTTACATACCTTACCTTTTTCATTTCTCTTTTCTTTTTTTTATTTCATAAACTTCAGGTGAGGTTGCGTAGTGAGACGTTTGTTTCCTAGATACGTTGTTCCAGGGTCTGTCTCAATGCCTGGAAAATTGGACAAGCGTCTGTACTATAGCTTCGTGCCGACCAAAGCCTTATGTTTGAATTCTACAGATGGAAACTGAAAGAAGTCCGATATGTGTGTGTTAGTATTTTCCCCCACCCCACCGCTTAACAACCGGTAACTCAGCGGTTCAGCATGAAGAGAATTATAGAATAACTAGCAGGATTAAACATTATGTTCTGAGGTTGGTTTCTTCGACGAAACAAGTAAAAGGAAGATTTCAAGAGTGTGTTTTATCAACTGATTTATTTTTTCAACTTACAATAAAATGTGCTACAATAAAATTTGTTTATTTCTCAGACGAAAAGACTATCGAAAACGTCAGATTCTTCTTCTCTTCATGGCATTCTTCCTTATCCAAAATTCCAAAGGCATATTTAATTCTTATACGATTTTTACAAACAATAATTTTGAAATGAACTTCAAAAGGAAAAAAAAGAATTTCAAAGCTAGTCTTCAGTGCAGTTTTCCTCAAAAATAATTTTACACAAAAATAACTTTCCTTCAATTCCTTTTCTCGTTTCGTAATTGAAACTTGTCCATGAGTATTGGAATTATCTAGTTATCTTTGAAAGTAAATTAATTGCAAATTAGATGTAAAATTCATTAACCGAATATAAAATACCATCCCTGATCAATTTCTCAATGCTTAGATTGAGATTTCAGCAAGTGAAATAGAATATCACACATTCGTAAGAAAATCTAGAGGCATACACAAGTGTTTGACGATGATGTTAAGAACTGAATACTTCATATAAACTCATTCTAATTAACAACTAAATTACTGTTATCTAAGGAAATAAATATAACTAAAATTACATCATACAACTCGTCTTCTGGAGTTTAATTTTGATGGAAGTATTGCCAGGAATATGGGGGTTTTTTTCTTACAGAATATTGATTATATTTGGATGTAATTACCAAGTATGAATATATAACATGATATAATTTATAATTTCTATGATTAAATCCAGAAAGCAGTTGGATGTAATCATAGGAATCAATCATTCAATCAGTCGACAGAACAAATGAACCATTATGAAATCGGTACTTACATGAGATATTTAGGTGACGGGATCACGCACATACACATGCACATATACAAATTACATGCACACATACACACATAAACGCACACATACACGCACACGCACGCACAGACACACACATATACACACAGCTAAATGGAAAGTCTCTCCTCAGAGCTACACGTAAGCCAACTCGACCGGTGGTGCCATGTCATTGAGAACAAAGTGGAATAACCAATTTTAAACTGAACTTCTAAAATTGTTCCAAATATTAGATTCGCCATTGCATTCTTTGTCTCACTCTTTGGGGAAGAAGAGCAAATTCTAAGCCCAAAAGTACTATTTACAGCATTTCGATTTAGCAAATATTATATAGAATGATAAAACAGTGTATCATTTAGAATCTTTCAGATGTATAATATAAATTGTATACATCAAGGGAATACATAATATTGATAACATTTATGCCACCAATACCTGCTGTCATCTCAGAATAGCATTACAAATATTACCACTTCATTTAACAAATGTATTTACACCATAAACGTTCAGACCTACTGAGTCTTCTTCTAAATTTCCCACACAGTGAGACACTCTTTAATTCTAGACTCTGTCAATTATGCTGTCAATCCCTACTGTCTTCTCAATAACATACATCAATACACTAATGGACATTTTCACGAATGCAACTCATTAGCATTTCTTATTAATTCCCCTTCTCTTACCTTGTAATAATGTTCTTAAATATTCCCTCCTCAAAGCAGCCGTAGTTAAAGATCTTCAGATACACCATTTTGAGTAAACTCAAGGGAAATAATTCACCGTAACGATAAATATTGATATGTAATGCTTTGCACACGTTTAATTCCATCAAGTGAGATTCGAAGTCTTAATCACTGTTGAAAAGTAATAATTCATAACAAATTGCTGCGGTTAATACACTTCACTATATTCTAGATACGACGATGTGTAACAATCACTAACCTAATAGATAATTAAATAACCCTTTCTGCTATGTATATATATATATATATATATATATATATTGAATACTCCGGTACAGTTCGAGATAATACCAACAATCTGATTATTGGCTATTCAACTTCTATTACCCTAGAAGCATAACTATTTGTTTATGCGAATACTATCTCCCTGTAAATGTGTTAACCACTATCACTATTTCATTTATTCTATTCTGTTTCTATTATTTCTTTTTCGTTTCCTCCCTGTCCTAATTTGCTCTCCCTTTTCTCTGAATTTTTACTGAGAACTTTACTAGTCTGTATTTTCTGTAAGTGATTCTCTCTGAAGTTTGATTAGTTTCACCATCATTCATTAAAGGCGCAGGTGCGGCTGTGTGGCAAGAAGCTTTCTTCCCAACTACATAGTTCCGGGTTCAATCCCACTGTGCGGCACCTTGGGCAAGGGTCTCCTACTATAGCCTCGGGCCGACCAAATCCTTGTGAGTGGATTTGCTAGACGGAAACTAAAAGAAGCCAATCGCGCGCGCGCGTGAACCGGGGCTGGTGTGTTTACGTCCCCGTAAATTAGCGCTTCGACAATAGACACCGATAGATTAAGTACTAGGCTTAAGAAATAAGTCCTGTGCGCCATTTGTTCGACCAATCCTTTCAAGGTGGTGCTCCAGCATGGCTGCAGTCAAATGAGTGAAACAATTGAAAGAATAAGACAATAAAAGAATTAGTTCTCTAATAATTAATCGCTGCATTTTCATTAGAACTAATTAAGAGAAAGAATAAATAACTTTAGAATTTATTCGTCATCACACTCCTTAATGTAGTTAACTTTAAAGGAATATAACACTGTAAAATGGTCTTCATGAGCAGCATTGACAGCTGTCATTTTAATATATGTTTTGATTGTATCAAACGTCATGCTTGGCACCTGCTATCAACCCCTATAGAAGCATGTTCTGGCATTCCAAACTTTATGATGTAAGTTCCTAAGTTTAATGAAATCTCGCGAGTAGAAATGTCTTTAAATGTTCTTCGGTTTACAATCTCATTATGCAATCCATTCTCGTTGTTTGACATTTTGTAAATCCACCCAGTTTACATTTCCTAAATATTGATAACTCGCGGGACCTATGAATATTTCACGGAATTAATGGTAAACCTATTGGATTATTTCTGAAAACTTTATCCAGAATACCTGAAAGAGTAGCCTTCGTTGTGTCTGTGTGGAAAGATAGTCGCTCGGCTGCTCATTGAAAAGTGAAAGAAATTGGAATACGATGATTACTTAATGCACTTTATATATACACTTTATATACTTTATGCACAATTTTATAGACTTAATACATATGAAACATTCATAAAATGCTCATAACATAAATATTCACTCTTATTTTCTATTTTTCCCATAAAGGAAAAAGATATCCTGTACAATATGATACAACCTTTAGGTAATTTGGATATATCTACCACGTAAATAAGAGTGACTTGCCACAGTTATCCTCTCTCCTCGCGGTGAGGAGGACGGTCCCGAGGATTAGGTCCGGTTCTTGAGCCATTCACGGTTTCACCGTTCGTTTACGGCATGAAGATATGCTCATGCGTTAGGTGATAGGTGATATAAAAAATTGCTTCAATTTAAAAAAAATACACTTTTCAATATCCAGTCACCATCTCCACCTACATCACAACCACCTCCATCACCAACAACTGTATCTGCACCAGCAACGCCAAGTCCTTCTCCACCACCACTATCACCATCATCATCTCTCTCTCCACCTCTCTCACTCTCTCCTCTTTCTCTCCTTCCTCTCTCTCTCTCTCTCACCACTCATTCTCTCTACCTTTCTTTAACTTCACC
The DNA here is from genome assembly GCF_001194135.2 of Octopus bimaculoides. Taxonomy (NCBI): domain Eukaryota; kingdom Metazoa; phylum Mollusca; class Cephalopoda; order Octopoda; family Octopodidae; genus Octopus; species Octopus bimaculoides. The sequence goes on along the minus strand of NC_068988.1, from coordinate 65,869,898 downwards.
ATCAGAATATCACGTCTCTGTTAAAACTATTACGTTCTTCCCACCTTATGTCACGGGTGCTTCTCACTTTTTGTCTTTCCGTCTTTCTATCTTTCTCTTTTCTTTCTCCCCCTTTCTGTCTCACTCTTCGCCTTATCCTCTTTTTCTTTTTCCTTTTTCTTTCTCCTCTATTTCCCTTCAACTAATCACGTGAAAGAATTACAATTACATTCTTTCTACCTCATATCATGGATGCTTTTCTCTCACTCTTTTTCTTTCTCGCTCTTTCTCTCCTTCCTTTTTTCTCTCTTCCTCTTTTCTGTTTACCACTTTTTCTCTAATCAGGTGAAAGCGTTCACAATCAGAATTATTCTAAGATTTTGATTAGAAATTTCCCTTGTTAATGAACTATGGATTAAAGAACATGTCATTATTCGCTTGTTTATTTTGTTTAGCCTGATGAGTTGTGAGTTATTTAACCTATTATGTAATATGTTGAATGTTGAAAATACTACGTACCTCACTGTACTATGGTTACGTCGCAATAAAAAACTCTTAACGAAACATATGTAGCAATACCACACAACCTATTTGTCTGCTTTTGTTATGTTTCCACGCCCCCTTAAGATTCCATTTATCGTTGGATACTTTGGTATACTATTGGCGTTGTAGATTACCTAACAATAGCGAACTGTCCTTCTATTACTCTAGAAGCATAATTATTACTCGGCGCTGTGATAATAGATTACTAAACTGTTTGTTTTGCATCATTCTGTCCAGCCGATTTGTATTGCGGCTCATTTTGATATCTCTCGTTCCATTATTTGATAAACACAGTATATGGTTTTATGTGCTACTATTAGTTTCATGTGCTGAGAGCAAACCAGACAGCACAATCTTCAAGCACTGCCCAAATGGCATAACAAATTAAAATAGAACGACAGGATGAGAGAAAAAAGTGAGAAAAGGCGAGAAAGAAGAAGATATAAAAGATGCACAACCAGTAGGGAATTGATATTTTGAAATTACCTTTTCAATATTCTTAAATTATTATATTTTATCGTTCAAAAGAAACAATACTGAAAAATTAACCTGTTTAATGAGTATTACCTTGATCACTACATAGTGATAAAGTGACGGTAAAAGTAAATTCTGGAGTTTAGTAACGTCCTTTACGTTCTACGTTTAAATCATCCTATTACTGTCATCTTTGTCTTTTTGACGTCAAATACCGGTGTCACATAATCGACTGTTCCCTTTCTTTCATTTTGTTACCTTATGCCTACGTTAGAAAACGACTGCTATCATTATTATCATTTTTACAATGCGTGGTAGTTTGGTGTCCTATCATCTTATGCAGTAAGGGTCAATTTTACATTTCATCTTCTAAGGTTTCGATAAAGTAAACTATAAGTACTGAGTCGGTCCTTCTAAACATACCCATCTCAAAATAAGTGGTCTTATTGCCAATTCAGAAATCAGCAGCAGCGGTGGTTGCAGCATTACTATTGTGTCCGACTTTTACAAGAGGCGAAAATGTATTATCACGAGCACAATCGCCTTGCAGTATGTTTTGTTGTTTGTTCCTTCTCGAGCCATGCTTGGCTCATAAGGTCCAGTGTCCTAGTTTCATTGGCGTTTACGTTCCCCACTTGGACGGGACGCCGGTCCGTCTCAGGTGAGTTGCTAGATTCAGGAGGAGAGAGTGAGAGAAAGTTGTGGTGAATGAGTCAGCAGAAGTTCGCCATTACCTTCTGCCGGAGCCGCGTGGGGCTTAAGTGTTTCGCTCATAAGCACACACATCGCCCCGTCTGCGATTCGAACCCGCGAGCCTGCTGCTCTAATTACCATGCCAAGGTTACTTTCCAATTCATTCTTTCGGAATCAAGTGAATAAATGCTAGTGACGGAGTGAGATTGATGTACATAAAAATACATTCCACACACAAATCTGTAGAATTATGGTGGGTGAGGACAGTGCTTGACTGGTACTTACTTTATCGGCTGAGAAAGGATGAATGACACAGTCGGCATCGGTGGAATTTGAACTCACAATGTTAAGTGCCGAAAGAACTGCTGCTGCTGCTCAGCATTTTTCGTCCGGCAACTTAACGATTCAGCCAGCTCACTGCCTTAACTAACAGTAACCATTAACATTTTCCTCCCCAACATCATCACCACATCCTACTATCCTCACATTACTCAAACTAAGTGTAAGATAGTAAGTATATGCGTGGCCTGATACAGATAACAGTGAAATCTCACCCCTATTACGTGTAACTGTCTTTCAAAAACAAAAAGAACAAATTATACAATATCATGTTATATAATCCTTTATTTAAATTGAAGGGGAGATGAACACGACTGGAATCCCTTTGATCATGCGTCAGCTCTATTAAGGATGACCTAAGCCTAAACAACAACAATATATCTTTGTTTAAGATAATTACATGTGACATAATCTGCATGGTTTCTGCGGGGGTTTTTTCTCTTTTTTCTTTTGCGTGTTGAAAAGGACAGGCAGTGAGAAGTGATAAAGAGAGGAGAAATTTTCTGGCAGAGCTTTCAAGAAAATAATGAAAGGTACAAAAGAAAAAAATGGAGTTAAAATTTTATCTTTTTTCTATAGGAATACTGTACGCAGATTCATATTATTCAGCCTGACCTTAAGCTGTTATTGGACAGAAATTTAGCTTCTATATCTAGTAGATAAAATGACGTTTTAAATCACAAGTGTTTAGAAACTTCGAGAAATGGTGAAACAATTTGTTTTTGGTAAGAGAGGAGCTCTAAATAGCTAAAGCTATAAAATAACCTTTTCTACTAAAGGCCTAGCATTTTTTTTGGTGGGTGAGGACTAGTCGATCTGAACGCTTGACTGGTAATTAATTTAACGGCTCAGAAAGGATGAACGGCACAGTCGATCTCGGTGGAATTTGAACTCATAATGTTAAGTGCCGGGAGGGCTGTTGCTGCTGTTCAGCATTTTTCGTCTGGCACGATAACGATTCAGCCAGCTCACCGCGTTGACTAAAGATATAAAGATATAACAGCGTGTAATTATTTGGTTAAAATAAAAAGAAAAAAAAATTCCGTTTGGATAGGCAAAGTTAAAGGTTCATTTTTTCTTTCTTTTTTTTAAGGTGGTGAATTGACAGAATCGTTAGAGTGCCGGACAAAATAGATAATGGTATTTCTTCTGATTTGTTATATTCTGAGTCAAATTCCTCCACATTCAACTTAACCTGTCATCCCTCCAGGTTCCATAAAATAAGTACTACTTGATCATGAGAGTCGATGTACTCGACGTACCTCCCCTCTCTAAAATTCCTAACCGTATGCCAAAATTTGAAACCTGTATTGTTTCATTTTCATTTTCTTTAATCCAAAATATGTAGAATAGATTGTGCAACTATAGGAATCAGACAAATTTATTCGAAGTTCCATTAATTATTTACTGATGAAATCAGGTTACAATAAATTTCAGATTTTATATATTCTGGTCTTGTGAAATATTTGGTATTTCAGCTGATGTAATTCTTAACACGCTCTTCGTTTTACATTTTATATTCAGTTTCAGATTAAAGAAAGTCTTTAGTTAATTTTCTAATTGCCGTGCTTAACAAATTCCTTGTAATTACTTTTGTAATAGAACACGAGAAAATTTAGTTTCAAACATATAAATTAATGCATTATTATCTCCAAATCAGCAGGTCGCTACCTACGAATGGCATCAGCATTAAATTCTTTATTATTACCTCACTATACGCTGTTGTTACTATTGGTGTGTTATTTAATCACAGATCATATAATGAAAGGCTCCTAACGGTAAGAATCACGTATCTTTAGCTTATCAACAACTATATTTTATAGAAGTGTGGATGTTATTTGACAGATACGTCGTTGCTATTTTAGCAAGGTCAACAACTATTAGTTTGTCAGTAAATGTTATTACAAATTAATGAAGTTTAAAAACGGCAATAGCTTTCACTGTGACTCACAATGTGCAGGGATTAATGCAGAAGATGCACTGACTACATATCTGCAAGAGGAATATTGATACAGATGGACGAAGCAAATCGGTGTTAATGCTTGCAGTAGATTGAACGCTGATAAAGAGAGTCGGAGCCAAGTATATGTGCAAAAGAAGATGGTGTGCTATGTCTATCAAACACAAATTTAGCCTAATATACACTCCTGTTTTTTCATCGCAAGCTAGGTTAGTCATGTCATTTTATCGCTCCTGCTATAAATTTTATACCAAGGTGACAATGTTCTTGTGGGACTAAATGCCTTTCTTTGTAGAAATCACATACAGACGCAGATACAGAGCACCCACTTTGTCCTGTCACATACACAGCGGTTGGTTACAAAGAGATAACCAAGCAAACAAAGCGAGCACACGCACACACACTCACACAGAACATTTACACATATACACACATGGGCACAGACACACTTAAACATACCTGTACACACATAACAACACAATAAGTGTGTCGTATTTTCATTCCTCCGAAATACTATGTAATCTGTATGCATATACATATACACTCTCTCTCTCTCTCACACACTCACAAAAGCACACGCACACAGATACACGCGCAGACGCATGCGCAGATAGAGATGCATATCCTTTTCTACTCTGGGCACAAGGCACGAATTTTTGTGGGAGGGGGCCAGTCGATTAGATCGACCTCAGTACGCAACTGGTACTTAATTTATAGACCCTGCGAGGATGAAAGGCAAAGTCGACCTCGCGGTGAATTTGAATTCAGAACGTAAAGATAGCAGAAATACCGCTAAGCATTTCGACCGGCGTGCTAATGTTTCTGCCAGCCCATCGCCTTTTAAATAATCCTTTCTGCTCAAGGCACAAGGCCCGA
>NC_068988.1:65862618-65864527 GCF_001194135.2 Octopus bimaculoides | reverse complement strand
TATATATATATATATGTATATACATTATTCTGTATATACCTATTCCAGCTCAATATCTCACCAAATTCTATTGCATATCTACGAGTTCTTTATTGATAGGTGAAATTACGTGAATATAAGACTTGGATTAAGTTAAAATATTTAAGCGTGGCAAAAGGTAATTAAATGCGAATTCCCAGGTTATAAGAACTATAAGAACTATCAACGATCAGATTATTAAACTAAATCTATTAAAATTTAGTGTACAGAGAATTGTACATTAAATATTAAATCATGTATGTTTAGTGCTGCTTCGGAGCAAATCTCGTGCTATCTGACCTTCACTTCTACATTACAGATTGTAAGTTACTGTTATGCTAAGTATTAATATTTCGTAGCTATTAAGAATAGCAAATTGCTATTCAACATCAGTATTAAGTTTGGTGGTAATTAAAATGATTGTAACATGGTAACATATTCATGAAGATATCTGTTTTAGTCAGTATAGAGAAAGAATTTTATATGCGTATGTATATATGTGCGGTTTTATGAAGTCATATGAAGATAAATGCATGTAAATATATATATGTGTGTATATCTTCTATTTTTGTGTGTTTAAGTAATTGAGCGGCGGCCATGTTGGGACACCACCCTGAAGGGTTTTAGTCGAAGAATCGACTCCAGCACTTAAAGTATCGGTTACTTACGGGGACGTAAACCAACCAATACCAGTTGTCAGGTAATTAGTGATAGATATATATACACACACATATATATATAATGTGCATTTTTTCATTTTTTTAAATTAATTAATTTATTCATTGAACGCTACAGAGCCTTTGTCAACAGTAGGTTTTTACAATTATAGAAATATTTCTGCGATTGGCACTCTGTTCCTTGCCTATTTTCTTTTCTTTCTCTCTATCCCTTTATTATCCTCTATATTTTTTCCTCCCCCTACTTCTTTGCTGTCCCCTGTCTGTCTTTCTTTTACTCTCTACTATCATAATTTCCTTCTCCTCACTCCCGTTGTTTCTTTCCCTTATCCTTTCTCTTGTCTCCTTTCCCCTCTGCTTTTTGCTCTTACGCGACTACAGACCATTTTTCTTGTCTCTTTGTATTTTCTAGATCGGACGGCTAGCCAGCCTGATGTTATTTCTCTCGCCTATTTTTTCTCTTCTACTATTTATTCTATAACCTTTCAAAATTTCTTCGAGGCATTACCCATTACAATTCATCTTCGTCTAACGGCCCTAAATGTCTGTCTTCGTGGATTGTTTACTTCGGTATGTACACTCCGGTGTCATTTATTCGTTCGAAGCCCTAACTCTCCCCCAAATTTTATATTTTTAAAGTTTCCAGATGCTGCTGTGTTACAAAGTTTTCCTGTCTTGTCGTTCAAAGCATGAAACAGGGAATAATATCACAGTCGACAACTGAGGAAGGGTTAGTCTTCTTTTGGCATTCTGTCCCGTATTTGTCTATCGTTGTGTGTTTACGTATTTTTCACTCGTTGGTGATGTCCCGTTCTTAGTGTGTATTTTCCGTCACAGACCAACCAAAAATAAAATTAAAAAATCCTTTTTAACTCTTCTTCCTTCCCACCCCAGCTAGCCAGTCATACTGTCTCTTAAGACAGTAAAACATTCCCTCAATATACACAAGAGGAAAAAGCCAGGTCAGTTCCTCTTCAACTTTATTGTCAAAGAATATGTATAAGAATATGTATATGTATTGTCAAAGAATATGTATAAGAATATGTATATGTATTTTTCCATATGTGTATTTTCATACACTGTTTTTAACATTTTCATTTTAATATCAGAGAATGTGTGATAATCAGTATGTAACAATACAAAGTTCATACAAAGCTTTATACTTTAAATATATTTTATCATCAAAGAATGTACATATGCATTTTAATTCTCGA
>NC_068988.1:65861578-65862313 GCF_001194135.2 Octopus bimaculoides | reverse complement strand
ATTAAGGGATCAGCAAATATTTGCTTCACCATATACCGAAGTTCAGAAATAGCAGCTAAAAAAGCTGAGAATCCCACAGATAGCATCACTTGTAACTCACAAATGCAAAAACAATGAAAAACTAACCATTCCGGTGCTTTCATACCGATGGGCTTGGTAAAAATTATTAATTGTTAATTGATTTATTAATTAATAAATTGATAATCCTTTACTCTTTTAATTTGTAATAATTATTCACTCCCTGTTAGTACACGCAGATTCTCTGCGGTATTACTTGTCACGCACATGGTAATTTCTTGAAGGAAGGACAGTTAGACTGGCTGACCGAGGTGGATTCGGTTATGCTTTCAGATCTTTGTCGGTGTGGAATGTTACTCGTTCATGATTGCACAGTTTGCTAGCATAGTCAAATTTACTGCTGGAATACAGTATTGATGAAGGAAATTGAGTATCAATCATAATCCAGAAACGCGTCTACTGTTAACCTTCGGAATGGTTAGTTTTTCATTGTTTCTTTCTTCTTGTTTTTGCCTTTGTGAGTTACAAGTGATGCTATCTGTTGGATTCTCAGCTTTTTTAGCTGCTATTTCTGAACTTCGGTATATGGTGAAGCAAATATTTGCTGATCCCTTAATTATGTTTATAAATATATATGAGCTTTTAAATAGGTTCTCCACCAATAATGGTGCTTTCATACCGATGGGCTTGGTAAAAATTATTAATTGTTAATTGATT
>NC_068988.1:65854980-65859980 GCF_001194135.2 Octopus bimaculoides | reverse complement strand
CATATAAATGTATGTATGTATATATATATATATATATATATATATATATCTTATATCGTATTATATCATATTTTATTATATATAGTTTCTCTCGTTCGTATTTCTGTATCATTGAGTTTTTGTTAATCTTAAACATAACGGCACGTTCTTCCCGTTACCCAATATTTCATTTCAGATTTTATTTTTAATGCAATGCAATTCGGTTGCCTCTATATACACTTCCTATGTAATAATAATATTTTCCTTTCGTTCCTGTGCAATAGTATACTTTTTATGCATAGTTTCTGTGCAATAATATAGATTTAATATGCAGTCTCTATGCAATGATACTGTCTTTTTACACGTTCTATTCTTCTTTGAGTATTTATTGATTATATACTTCAGCAATAAATGGAGGATTCAGAAAACTACAAATGCAATGAGCTCGGCTCACCTGATACAATGTTATTCCAGGGTCATATTTGATACAGAAGAATACGACCCGCTATTATTGACATGGCAAAGATTGTGGCAGAAATATTTCGTCATCATTCCTGCAGGAAAACAGATATTCTTATTCAAACGCTAATCTATTTGCTGTACCTAAGCATCCAAAACTATAAAATAAGTTAAAATGTTACAATGCGATGCACGAGTCTATGTTAACACTCCTTTTCCAGTACAATTGGTTGTAGAAAAGTGGGGTAATTTTAACTCCCTTGGGTTACTGACTCCCAACAGTCACATACATACGGAGGAGAAAGAAATAATGACTCTATAGCAGAAAATGTTTGAGACTTAAAAATTGGGAGCTAAAGAGTAAAACAACAGTCAAAGTATCACTCTACCTCTCTCTCTCTCTTTCCGTTTCACTCTCTCTTTCCGCTTCAATCTCTGTTTCCGCTTCAATCTCTGTTTCCGCTTCGCTCCACTCTCTCTCTCTCACACACACACATACACATACACATGCACAGGCACATGCACAAACACTTATGCCGAATGCAAATGTTAATAGTCAACGAAAATTTTGAGATTTAGATAAAATCTTGTCAAATAGGGAAGGGACGTAAGAATGACTTGACACAAAACGCTATGTCTGTTTGCCTGTTGAACTGATCTAAGGATTGCTCAGGAGGTATGTGATATACACCTGCCCCACGAGGAAGCAGGCTCTTATTCATCCAGTGCGCTCTTGAAAGAGTCAGTGGGAGAAATTCTATCCTGTGTGATACATCCAGAAACTAGTGCAAATCATACGAAGGATGTGGCAAGGTAACGAGCACAGATAGTGCAGTATAACTCACAAGTTATACTTGTGTTATACTGCAATACATGGCAAGTGCCACTGTCAAGAGACACTGACACTTTTACTGACTTTAATAATTCATTGTCATCTTTGTAAATAATATGGGAATGCTATGCGAAAAGAAGACACGAAAATGAGTTGTTGTAGGCCCCGGGTGGTAGGAACTTCCATACAGTACTGTCATAAAACAAGGACACACTAGCAACTGAGGTCTCTTGTACCTAGAGGCCCAATACTAATCAATATATTTGCTGTACCTTGCGGACAATGAATAAATTTATGAGTTACCGTGCTTTGCTTTCTCGTGGAGAATTATGATACTGTTAAGATGAGCCTAATTACATCCCTACTGTTTAAAAAAAAAACAGTTCAGAGAAATGCTCCATGGTCGTTGTTGGCGCTCTGTCGCTTACGACGTCGAGGATTCCAGTTGATCCGATCAACGGAACAGCCTGCTCGTGAAATTAACGTGCAATTGGCTGAGCACTCCACAGATACGTGTACCCTTAGCGTTGGTCTCGGGGATATTCAGCGTGACACAGTGTGACAAGGCTGACCCTTTGAATTACAGGTACAATAGAAACAGGAAGTAAGAGTGAGAGAAAGTTGTGGTGAAAGAGTACAGCAGGGTTCGCCACAATCCCCTGCCGGAGCCTCGTGGATCTTTAGGTGTTTTCGCTCAATAAACACTCACAAAGCCCGGTCTGGGAAGTAAAAGCAATGAGTATTGCAGAAAATGAAACCGCTGCACTTGTAATAATATGAGCTACTTGAAAGATTCTGATTCGTGTAACTTCACAAGAAGAAAAAGAGAACAGTGAATAGCGGTAGACAGCAATAGAATAATCAGTGATAATAATAGGGCATGGTTGCTGCTGATCATCTAACAGTAATAGTTGAACCTCACGGAGCAACAATGAGAAAACTCGAAAAGTCATCGATGAAGTTCCCTTTCTTCGGTCACAACCAGAAGTGCTATGTTGTTATTTTACGAAATTATGAAGAGTATGGAATGCGAACATGGGACAGTGGAAAGTTGGAAAGGCTTGAATACACGCAAAAGTAAAATCAGCCCTAAGAGACAGTATCAAGAATAGAAAAAAGGAGGTTCCCTCTCCGCCAGAACAAAAGGAAACGCAGAAACATCCCACCCTCTTGGATCCAATGAAATTCACAGAAAGTAAGGATATTTAATGAGGACTTGATGAATGAAGCTTAAATAATGAAGCTTAAAAAATACACTTTTCACTATCCAGTCACCACCTCCACCTACATCACAATCACCTCCACCTACATCACAACCACCTCCATCACCAACAGCTGTATCTGCACCAGCAACACCAAGTCCTTCTCCACCACTACTACCACCATCATCATCTCTCTCTGCACTTCTCTCACTCTCTCCTCTTTCTCTCCCTCCTCTTTCTCTCTCTCACCTCTCATTCTCTCTACCTTTCTTTAACTTCACCATCAGAATATCACGTCTCTGTTAAAATTATTACGTTCTTCCCACCTCATGTCACGGGTGCTTCTCACTTTTTTACCTTTCCGTCTTTCTATCTTTCTCTTTTCTTTCTCCCCCTTTCTGTCGCACTCTTCGCCTTATCCTCTTTTTCTTTTTCCTTCTCCTCTATTTCCCTTCAACTAATCACGTGAAAGAGTTACAATTACATTCTTTCTACCTCATATCATGGATGCTTTTCTCTCCCTCTTGTTCTCTCACTCTTTTTCTTTCTCTCACTCTCACTCTCTCCTTTTTTTCTCTCTTCCTCTTTCCTGTTTCTCACTTTTTCTCTAATCACTTGAAAGCATTACCGACAGGCTAAGTAACGCAATGACAATCAGAATTATTCTAAGATTTTGATTAGAAATTTCCCTTGTTAATGAACCGTGGATTAAACTACATGTCATTATTTGCTTGTTTATTTTGTTTAGCCTGATGAGCTGTGAGTCATGTAACCTATTATGTAATATTTTGAATGTTTAAAATACTGAGTACCTGACTGTACTATGCTTACGTTGCAGTAAAAAACACTTAACGAAACATATGTTTCTTAAGGAAAAAACACTTAACGAGAGATGTTTACTTACTCAATGAGAGGCAACTGGAATGAAAGCGGAAGTATGAGTGAAAGAATTGGTGCAATGCACATAGAACACACACGAAATAAACTGTTGGTGTACACAATTTGGACAGTTTATTGGTAGATGCACCTGAACTATTAGAAGAGCGTAGGCTCCGTCATCTGAAATGTTCACTAACGTATTTGGATTGGAACAATCTGAAAAACAGATATGCAGAGTTGTGGAGATTCACTGATATGCTATATATAGTGGATGACTGAATGGTTTGTATAAATGATTGCTACAGAAAGGATTCTGCCAGAAGCTCCTATTAGGAATGTAGTGATGTTAAACTAAGTAGCAGAATGCATCTGTCATCCAGCGTATACAAAGTAAACTCAGCTCCTCTTGGAACTGATCTCAAAATGTAAAGAGATATAGATAAATACCAAACATAATTAAAGTTAACGCTCAAGCGTTTCTGCTTTTCACCGTCGTCAAGAACCGCAACATAACGATGCGCATTTCAATACATTTAACAGACATTATGCATGCATACAAGCAAACATTATTCTATAATGTACTTTGATGAATGTAATGAAACGAGAATGCTAAACATATCATGAAGAAAAAGTAAATAGAACCAATAGAAAATGGTTCAGAACTTGCAAGAACGTAAAAGTTAATATTCTTTCTTTCACATTTTACTTCTCTTACTCTTTCTTTATACTTTCTATTTTATTTCATTCTATTTTATTTTATTTTTGTGCATTGTCCTTTTTCATTCCACTTTCGTTTTGAACCAATCATTATTCTTAAAAGACGAATTGTACTGAACACTGTTAAGTTTAGCTGGTTCTCTCTAGTTTTGGATTTGCCTATGGCAAAATACTTTTACCTAAGCAAACTATATATCTGAAGCAAGTATATGTGTGTATATACATATAGACTATTTTCTTATTCCACGCCTTTACATGTATGTCTGTATTGTGCGTGTGTTTCTATGGTTGTGCATGTGTGTAACTTAAAGCTTCAGATTATCTCCCTTTCTTGTTCCCAATTCCTAATAGGTGTCTGTTTACTTTCCCTCGCAGCGACTGTAATTTCTGTACGTCGAAGAAATGATCTTGTACGGTATTTTACAAGACCTGTACTTTTCTTGCTCAAATGCACGCCACCGGCCATTCTAAGTTGTTTCTCTTAGTTCAATAATATATACACCTCTCTAGTTATAATACAGACAGAGATATATGTTTGTGTGAGTGTGTGTTTGTGTGCGTGCGTGTTTATGTCTGTTTGTGTGCGCTCGTCTGTGTGTGTACATGGTTAGTACACATCACTCTGTACGCATATAGATACATATGCACACACATATATAATTATATATAATGGTATATATATATATATATACAGAGAGAGAGAGAGAGAGAGAGAGAGAGAGAGCGAGAGAGAGAGAGAGAGAGAGATGGAGGGGAGAGAGAGAGATTCAAATGAATATGTTACTTAAGTTGAGGCACCAGAATTTAGTGCGGTTTTATCCATACAATTTCAAAGTAAGGTGATTAAAATCAAAATAAGCAACAAGGATATCCAGAGGTAATGTAGTACTGCATTTCCTCTGGATATCCTTGTTGCTTATTTTTATATATAT
>NC_068988.1:65854036-65854970 GCF_001194135.2 Octopus bimaculoides | reverse complement strand
CACAAACACCTTTATATTTGAAGTTTATTCACTTCAAATAACTTTTAGAAGTCTTTTTTTCTTTTTATTTCTAACATGGTTGTATTGAATTGTGAAAGTGTCTGAAGCTATTACATCTCATTCATAAAACTAATGAATAGACGAGTAAATCGTTGCAAAATCTTTTGAATTTTCTTGTTTAGATTTTAATAGCGAAAATAAAGATACCTGTATGGCACTTGTTCGTATCTTACTCGTAATTGTATACGAAATGAACTACAAATATCATGACATAGAAATGTAAGCTGAAATTATATGCTGGATTCAACTCTCGTTTGAATACTTTACTGTCGTGGTTGTCGTGGTTAAGGCTGTGGCTGTTTTTTTTAAATTTTTTTTTTACCTTGCTATCCCGTATATTTCTCAGTGGCAGGGTGTGGATTAATGGAAAACTGGTACTTATTGCTAGATTCCTAGACCTACTTACCGGACTAAATTATAAAGGTGTGCGAAAATGTGTATATTATTTGTGGGTTAACAATGCAACGAATAGTTTCATATGATGAGAACTTCATAATTGTTCCAGTGTTATTTCTTTACTACCCACAAGGGGCTACACACAGAGGGGACAAATAAGGACAGACAAACGGATTGAGTCGATTATATCGACCCCAGTGCGTAACTGGTACTTATTTAATCGACCCCGAAAGGATGAAAGGCAAAGTCGACCTCGGCAGAATTTGAACTCAGAACGTAGCGGCAGACGAAATACCGCTAAGCATTTCGCCCGGCGTGCTAACGTTTCTGCCAGCTCGCCACCGTTAATTGTTCCAGTGTACCGCATGGAGGTCTTGGTACTCATCCCAAGTGTGTGTATGTGTGTATGTGTGTATGTATGGATATATCTTCGAAACGCCTAGTTTTAGAATAGAGGCAGCTAATGAAGGAATAATTC
>NC_068988.1:65850716-65853386 GCF_001194135.2 Octopus bimaculoides | reverse complement strand
CCTGTACCCAGATATGCATCTATATATACATGTAGATGTAGGTATGTACACACATGTACGTATATATGCATATATTCACATATTATTTGTATTATATATATATATATATATATATAGAGAGAGAGAGAGAGAGAGAGATTAGATAGATAAATAGATAGATAGATAGATAGATAGACAGACAGACAGACAGACAGACAGATAGATAGATAGATAGATAGATAGATAGATAGATAGATAGATAGATAGATAGATAGATAGATAGATATACACACACACATATATTACATATAATCTCTTCTGATTTACGTCATTAAATATAAACCCGGAAATCAGCAACGAAAGCACCTGTCTTAATATCCTAATTTGCTCTTGGTTTCACTCGAATATTCCCAATCCGCGTGGCGCAGTTTTAATTAAAATTGTCATATGTCCATGTCATATGTCCATGTCATATATAAACCTACTACGCATTTAAGGCCCTTTGAGACTTAACACATCCTTAATATAAATTTCATCGTCGTTTAGCTAATGTAATGATAGAGAATAGATTAACGAATGTTGGAACTATGCGTTTTAAATGTTTTATAAGTATAATAGTGCAGCCTGCTTACTATTCTGCCATACCAGTTATAGCCAAATATTATTTCAATCTTCTCCCAATTCCATTCGCTGGAGAGAAGCAATTTGATTGTATGAAATAAGGTGAGTTTGATCTACCCTGGCGACGTTCGGCGACTTCAGGTTACTTTTCAATCCTTATGCTTTTTATCTATATTTTATAAGAATGCCAAGCAACGAGCCGGCAGAATCATTAGCATGCCGAGCAAAAATGCTTAGACATTTCGCCCGTCTGCACGTTCTAATTTCAAATTCCACTGGGGTCGATTTTCACCTCTTTTGGGGTCGATAAAATAAGTACCAGTTGAGCACTAGTTTCAATGTAATCGACGTGACCCCATCACTGAAACTGCTGGCCAAAATTTGAAACCTATTTAGTAAGATGAGGAAGCACAACATTCATAGACTTTTCTCCTGGCCTCCTGAGACTTGAGATCGGAAGATGGCATTTATCCTGTAAGTCGAAACATTGTCCTCACGACTGCAACATTATTGACGGCACTTAACTTACTCAATCGCGATATAGTAGAGTTAAATCAGGGTACGTACGGTGTATAGTACTAAAGAAGCAGAGCAGACAAATCTACTGTTTTTAGTTCATGTACATAATCTCATGTCTCCGATAAGGATTTCCGAATGTGTAAAGTGAACATATAATGGAAAATTATCACATAAAGACAGATGATGCAAAATATATCAACTGGTTTAAGACAGAGTTTACGGATGACTAAATGTTAATTTCTAACATGAACAGAGTGACTGACATTTAGGAATCTGATATAATCGACTTAATCGACACCAGTATTTCACTGGTACTTTATTGTATTGACATCGGGAAGTTGAAAAGGAAAACTGACCTTCGCAAGATTTGAACTCAAAACGTAAAGGATCGTGATTATGTATTGCAAGACATTTTAACCAACACTCTAACGATTTATTGTATATGATATATATTATGGTTAAAAGTATTAAGGCGAAGAGGTAAAATAATCGTTAGCATACCGGACAAAATGCTTAGCGGTATACTCATCCGTTTTTATATTCTGAGTTCAAATTTTGCCAAGATCAGCTTTGCTTTTCATCATTTGGAGATCGACGAAACAATTACCAGTTGAGCGCTGGAATCGATGTAATCGATTATCTCTCCCCACCACCAAACAAATTTCAGGCCTTGTGCCTATTGTAGAATGGTCTTCTTTATGAAAGTGAAGTTCTTCTGGGACTAAGAATCTTTAATCTTCGTCACACTTTGATTAACTGTGGTGGTAACATCTGGGTTACAAGAGGCTAAAGTCATTTACATATTGATGGCATTGTTGTAACTGTGTAAAGGCACTTTAAACATACTTCGATTTTAAATTATTCTGATTTACATCATTGGATTAATCTCATCAACTGAAGTATTTATTTATTCCGTCGATTAAGTAATAAGTGCAATATTTATCAGATAGTATTTAATGTTCGCATTTATAACACGGCATGTCACTTTATGTGATATAGTATCTCAGTAAAGACAGTAACCCTAACTTTGCAATATCATAGAAACATTAATGAATTGTGTATGCGCGTTCATATAAATATGGAGTATGTTGTTGTTGTATATATGTATGCATGTGTGTGTGTGTTATGCGTATATGTGTGTGTGTGTGTGCACCTGTGCGTGTGCGTGTGCGTGTGTGTGTATCTGTGTTAGAGTGTGCGTGTTTGTGTTTCTGTATGGATGTGTGTAGGTGAATACAAAATAAGCGCAATATAGACAATGTAGAGTGATGCTACAATGTTTGAGAACTTAAAGACTATCGCCTCAGCATCACACATTAGCTATAAGAGCTATAAGAACAATTCCTATGGGGCTGTTATAGAAGAAGAAAGGTATATAAGCACAGACAGTCGTTATGGTGTCTTAAAAAGTATACATGTAGATACACGCTTTGAGTCTACCTGAATTTATCTGCCCTTCTCAACGCACTCACATATATGCGCACTCACATACATACACACACACACACACACACACACACACACACACACACACACACACACACACACACA
>NC_068988.1:65847836-65850608 GCF_001194135.2 Octopus bimaculoides | reverse complement strand
ATATATATATATATATATATATGTATGTATGTATGTATATACACACACAAAAATGTATACACACTTTAGCAGCTGATAACTCGATGTTTTTTAATTCCAGATGAAACCCACTGGAAGTAATGAAGGCAAATAGACTAAGCTTTGAACAAAGGAAAATCATTCTAAAATGTTACTGGAAGTGTGAAAACCTGGTTGAAGTGCAAAGACAGTTTAGGAGGGAGTTTCAAACGGATCCATCAACATCGAATTAGAGATGTTTGAAGTCGATGGAACTGTTCAGAATGTCCACAGGAAGCGTTCCGAAAGCGTCCACGAACATCGACAACCCCTACAAAGCAAGAAGTGCTGGAAACGTATCACCAAAGCCCAAGAAAATCTTTGCGGCAAGCGAGTCGTGAGGTAGTCATTTCAAAATCATCTGTCCAATGCATTTTGAAGCGTTGTAAATGGAAGAGTTACGTTTCAAGATTAGTTCATGCTGTTAGTGACGATGATCCAGACCGAAGAGTGCAGTATTGCGAATGCTACTTGGTATGATGTTAGGAGATGCACACTTTCCAACAAAAATTGTGTTTGAGTGGTGAGGCGACATTCAGACTAAATGGTTCAATTAACCGCCACAATTGCACCTACTGGGGACCTGAGAGTCCGCATATTATGGTATTATAATTTATGACCTATTTGTATTTAAAAACTTTAGATCAATGTTGTAAATTTAGAGTATGCAACGTTCATCAAAATAGATAATCGCTAAACAAGTTATTATTGTAACGAAACCAGAGATTTTGAAGACATAGCTAAATTACTGTTTCTGTTTAATCCCGATCAGTGATTAATGGTATCCTCGCCGTGACCATCTCATCTTTTTGTTAAAGTATGGTATATCTAGGACAAGCATTACGCAATGTCTTTCTCCTTTACAACACGATAAATTGTAATAGGATGCAGAATTTTTAGAAGGTCGAGAGACAAACTGGAAGATATACATAGATTTTTCAGTTATTACGCAGCAGAAAACATGGAAGATATACATTTAAATATATATTTTTATGTTATTACACCATAACTAGAATGATAAATGATTTCTCAACTGGATAGGATGTTATCTGTGTGCATCTAAGCATTATTCTCTTACTCTGGCACAAAAGTCATATTTTTATGACTGTATTTGAATATAGCTATCTGAATGCATTTGAAACTAGTACTACTTTTATTGATTGTGGGGGTTTGATTGTCAACTTCGATTTTATCAGAGTTTGAAATTAGTATGAATACTAATAAAGCTAAACAATGATCAAGAGATGAAATAAATTGGTAAGAATAGGATTTGTGAGATTACTAACCACATCATTGGAAATGAACATTTTAAAATTAGCATTTACATCTACACGTCTAAAGTCCTCGTTGTAACAGTTACACAATCTGCAGTTCTCGGTTTTTAACATTTAGGTAACCTCTTTACCCTTTCGTCATCTAAAGTCCACAATTGTAAAATTTAGCCTACCTCTCTTCAGTTGAGATCGTCCACTGTCAACAAATATATCATTCAGTCGGCATTTCCCCTCTTTATACCATCTAAAGTCCTTCACTATAACATTTAGCACAATTTTAAGGGAAAATGAGGTCATACTAGAATCGATTGGTGCTAATTCAAATGATTTACAGTATTTACTGATCCCTAACGTTTCTTATTACAAATCTAAACAGTCAACTTTGCCTTTCTGCTTGCTACGTTTCATGAAATAACTATAGGGCATCAACTATTGTTAAGTTAATCGAATGTAACTGCCATCTAGTCTTTCTGCCAAAGTTAACAACTAATATTGCCAGGTTTACCAATATCTTGAGGAATCATGTTTTAATTGTTAAATATTTTACAAGGATTCTCAAAGGACAGCATTCATCACACTTTTCAGTGTCCCTAAGAATGGTGGGAAAATAGGAAGATGCTATATTGAAGACTGATGACTAACACCCCAAATGCTTGCCATAAGATTGACCTTACTAAATGTATTCCCGAATAACACAGCAGTGGTATTCTGTGTGAGGGGTTAGATCTACCAGCCAAGCAGAGAAAAATATTTTAGAAGAATTCTCATCCATTGCATTTCGCCAAATTTTATTCACAACCATTTGGGCACTCCGAGAGCACCCCTCTTCCAAAAGAGGGGCACAATGAACTTGAACTCGATACTATTAGTTGTAAAACAAATTTTCTAACCCACACACATGCCAACCCTATTTCATAGACATAAATAAAATATAGCCGTGTATAAAGAGTACTGCAAGAATCCCTTTAGATAAAACACACATTTTTAAATTCTGTTCTAATATAACACTAAATTAAACGTATTCACTGTGGATAGGAAATGTTAAACTTGTCAAATGTCCACAGATAGAAATGATCTCAGATCCAAAGCTATCAAAGTTCAAGAGAATGTTCAATGTGTGTAATTTCCCTTCATACAAGTTCCTCTTATATTGAAAGCATTTCCATTAGCTTTTATCAACCTCTGTACATTTTAAACAAAATTGTGATATACACGAATTTTTCGTTATTTATGAAAGATTTCATGTACGTGAGAAATTCGCAAATTTTTATAAATTCAGGTGTGGTATCTCAATTATCTTTATTAAGTTTTCTAACTTTAGCTGTTAAATTTCAACTCAGTTCCATTGTTTATTGTTTTTTTATGTCAATTAACAGGAGTTTAACTGCGTTCATTTTAAACACACTGTCATACTCACATACGCGTGTGTGTCGCACGCATA
>NC_068988.1:65844711-65847443 GCF_001194135.2 Octopus bimaculoides | reverse complement strand
ATATATACATATATGTACATACATATATTTATACATATATATGTATGAGTGGATGGATAGATGCATGCATGCATGTATGTATGTATGTAAACACTGGTATAAGACTGAATATGATTCAACATGTGTTACATAGAAGAAAAGGGAAACAGAAATCTTCAGGCTACTGTGACATTAAGAAAAAAATATAAAATTCTGTAGAATCGCGGGATTTGTCTGAGCAATAATGTGTTACTTAAGTATAGGCGTGTGTACCTGTATGACATTGTACTTGAATGAGTTACCCGGGAATGTAAGTTGTGTAGGAAATAGAAATACAGACTTACAATGGTGTACATGTGGTGACTGCCTATGTGTTTGTGCAGTTGTGTGCATTTCGGCAAATGTCTATACTGTCATGCGTGTGAAGGGTTGTTGACATTCAGGTGTGTGTGCGAGAGTAAAGACTCGTATGTCTAGTGAAGCATTTATATACATATATGTACTTAGGTTTGTGCGGTTATATGTGTGTAAGAGTATATACAGCTGTGAGGGCGATGTATCTAGCTAAATTTCTGAAGGAAGTAAAAAGTAACAAGACCCCTGGAAATAAATGCTTCGTATCCTTTAGTCGGTTACATAGTTTTATGACGTATAAATGGCCGAAGTCCCACTAAAACAGAACACCATTTAGTCGAAGGGTAAGTTATTTACTAGAGATGATTGAAATGAAATACCTTGCTCAAGAACACAACACACTACCCGTCCGAGAATCTAAACTACGAGCTGACGATTGTAAGCACAAAATTTTATGCCAAAAGCCTTCACATGAAAAGAGGTGTTCGCCTCCATTTTGGAAAAGACAGCCTCGTTTAGTTCACGGAAATTCTCGTGAATTCACGTGAATATAACAATGAATCCATGAACAAAGGGAAATTACTCTTGGGTGGCATGGGTGAATTTGTCTTTTGGAAAAATTGTTGCGTGGTCAATTGTCATTATTTTGTTTTTGTTCTGGGCATAGTGTTCTTATGCTTGTGTACTGATGTAGTTCGTCATTGTGGCATGTTTCTTCTGTATGTGGAGTTTGTGCGCTATGCCTGTTCAGATTTCACATTTAGGAAAGGAGCTATCCTGTTGGGATTACTGTTGCAGATAGTGGCTCTTCTTAGAAATATTTGAATGTAAAATATTGCTTGTGTATGCAGGGAGAGGTTTCATCTCTAATATTTAGGGCGTTGTTTGTTGATTGTATAGTGTTTAATTTTTCAGTAATACAGAGTTAACATTTGGTACCCCATCCTCTGAATTTTTTGGTTTTAGTAATAATTTTCCATTTGTGGATTTGCAGATGGATCTTTCAGGGGTGTTTGTGGTTGGAACTTATGTCTATGTACTAGACTTCCTCATTTGGTTTGTGGTAGGGTTTAAATATTCCTGTGTTAAGATTTATGATAATGTCTAGGAAGTGTGGTTCTTAGGCCTAATTGGCTAAATATTTTGCATAATGTTTTCCTTAGTTTCACCATATGCTTGATTTCATTGTATACTACTTCTGGGCCATCGTCCCTATATAAACCTCTGTAAACTTGTTTTATTTCTTTTCTTAGGGCATCTAGAACATAAAGGCCTACAAGGTCAGCTATCTCTGTACCGTCATCACTCCCCATTGCCACGTCAAATAACTCGTCTCCATTCTTTTTTACCAAATAGGAACTATCATTAAAGAGTAATGACTTCTTTGCGTTCATAATTATATCTATATCAGTTTTTGTTATAGTGACATTTGTCTTTCTAAATTCAAGTGTCTTCTGAAGCAAGCTTTCGAATTGTATAAATTTGCAATTTCGTTTATCCTATATTTTCTTAAACCATTCAATAGTTGTACTACTGCATATAATTTAAGTAAGATTTGAGTGTACTCTGATATGTCGTATAATATTATCTAATATGGATTTACTAATTATTCCTATTTCACTTTTTGTAGGATTTATTAATCTATAGCTAGATTTTGCGTGAACTTACTTTTATGGTCATTCAAAATTATAAAAGGATTTAGTGGGATAAGCCTTCCTACTTTGTCTTCTATTTTAAAATTTGTGGCTAAATGTTTTGCTTGTACATTAATTGATTTATAAGTGATGGGGTTTGTTTCCTTGCATGTTTTAGTTATGTTGTCGGTTAGTAATTTATTGTGTGTTTAGGTGTTTACTTCATAGATATGTTTTGTTTTATCTGCTTTAATAAACATGCTTGTTGATGTTTTGAAAGATTCGACGTATGTTCGCAATATGTGTTGCAACTTGTTGCACTTATCGTTGAATTTTACATTTCTAACTAACTTTATAAGAACGTCTTCAGATTTTTCAAGGTCTTTAATATGTGGTGGCTTTTTATAAGTTCTGAAACTCTGATTGTCCTCTGCATGAGGACTGCACGTATCTTTATCGAAAAAATAGGCCTTCCATTTCATTCTCCTCGGAATATTTTCTGTTTTATCGATATGATTAATGTCGACATGCTTAAAATGTTTTATTTATACTTCTCCTGGTGAAATAGGAATATTTTTCAGTGATGTCGTTACTTCGTGCTTTCCATGGTTTGTTTTGATTCAACGTTCGTTTTTGGTTAACCGGTGTTTGTTGACGTCAGATGCTTTGAGAAGTAAATGTCGAACGATGAAAATGAGAGAGAGAGAGAGAGAGAGAGAAAGAGAGAGAGAGAAAGAGAGAGAGAGAGAGAGAGAGAGAGAGAGA
>NC_068988.1:65844128-65844701 GCF_001194135.2 Octopus bimaculoides | reverse complement strand
CGCACATACAATTGCTAAGCAGAACAGTAAAACTATGCAAGACTTTTCTCAGGTTTAAAAGGTAACGCTGTTTCCGTTATCCACATTCCAAAGATAGAGCTTTGTATCTTTCTTACAAACCAAATCCTCCTTTAGAAGAAGAATTTAAACGATTAAAAACAGAAGAGTCATGCCTATACACACATATGCGTGCACCCACATGAATGACAAAGCAAGAAAGCGGTAGAAAGAGATTAATCCTTAATTTAGCGCTATCATTCTAAAATACAAAAATGTACTGCCAGGCCACGTAGCAAATATTCACTTGCTAATCGTTATTTACAAAAACTATTCCATTTCATTTCCTCGCTAAAGTCTTAAAAATTGTAAGTAATATCAAATCAAATTCAGTCAAAGCGAAAATTAAATGGAAAATATAGCTGCTGGCTAATAAGTTGCAGAGTAATGATATTCTGACATCAAATTTTAATTAACATTACGGAATGCTATTAAAGTTTCGCACACAGACACACACACACACACGCGCGCGCGCGCGCGCACATATGTGAGTGTTGTGTGTGCATATATATATAC
>NC_068988.1:65840271-65843907 GCF_001194135.2 Octopus bimaculoides | reverse complement strand
ATATATATATATATATATAATGATAATATGTGACAACAAAAGATTGAGACCTTGATATTAGGTAAATAGAGGATTATTTACATATGTATAGTTTAGGACAATCAGTAAGTTGTCATAATAGTGCTCGGAGTTTCAATTGCCAGAGCTAAGATCTACGGTGCAGTAGTCTCAGAGCAATAGACGCTATGAAAAATGGTTCAATAAAAGGAAAGTTACTCTAATAGATAGAAAAAAATATAAAAGATTAAAAAAATACAAGCAACCATATTCTCACAATACATAGAAAACAAAACGTCCTGCGTTCATAAGGTCTACATACGTACACACTCACACAAACATGTATATGTACATGCACATACACACAAGTGCAGAAAGATGGCTCATCTGGAAAAGTTCCATGGACCCCGCTACATGTCTAAATTCAAGAACTGAACTTTTTGTCCACATATGACAAAATACCTGTTTCGGTTTTGGGCCCCCAAGATCACGCATACAATCCGCATTTTTACTATGTTCCTGCACAAGATTTCCATGTCTTAACATTTTTACTGTTTCATATATATTTTACAATTTTTTTCTTTTTTAATTGTGTGAATGTGTACGTGTATGAGTATACGTATATGTATGTATATATTGAATGTGTATGTGTGTGCGTGTGTATATATGTGTACGCGTGTATGTATGCATAGGATTGAATGAGTGTGTCCGGTGCATTTGAAACTCCGAGTATTATTATGACAACTGACTGTCCTAAACTATATGTATATATATATATATATATATATATATATATACATACATACAAGGGTTAAGGAATGGAGTAGATAAAATCTGGGCTATATGTGTTTCATAGCGAACGGAACCTCGGAAGTGGTATATATCCAAGCGAGCTTTATACTGCAGGCTACTCGGCAGGCCAAGGATATTCTGATTAAATGAGAGTTTACATTGTCACAAGGAGTTACATGTTAACACATGGAAGATTCGATCAGAGTATAAACAGACCACGGTAAAAGTGTAGAATATACATGAGGAAAATTAGGAATATAAAAAAGAAAATAGAAAAGCATAAAAGGAATAAAAACATTAGGAAGTGGGAGAGTTCAGTAATTTAAGCAATGTCATTTGGTCGGTAGTTTTCAATAGGGCTATTTTGGCCGAGTCATAGAGATTTGCAAGGGATGTAGTATTTGAAAAATGGATAATGTGTATGGAAAAGGGTGGGAAAACATGTGGCCAAGGGGAGAAAAAGGATGCTTGAAGAAATGGGATATTATTAGAAATAGAATGCAAGAGAGAGAATGGGGAAGAATTATAGAAACTGGTGCAAATTATCAATTAAGGAACGTATATTGCTGTGCGCGAACGTGTTTACAGCAAGGAGTACTAAATGTGCATGTAGGCGTATCTACGTGTAAGTTTAGAAAATGTGGGAGGAGGCAGGTAAAATAAAAAGAAAAAGGGTATGTTTTGATTCCCTTTATTCCTTTCTGTTTTCTTGTGTATGTCTGTTTATGTGTATGTGTGTGTTTGTATGCATGTAGATATATGTATGTAAGCATATATATATATATATATATATATAGTATAGATATATGTATGCATATATGCATCAGTATATATATATATATATATAGTACAGATATATGCATGCATATATGTAGAGTAAAATCTATTTGCCAACGTAAATAGGCATTCCTGATTAGGACGATGTTACTATCATTTTATCATTGTTAGTCCCAGGAAAACATGTTTTCCAGCTGGTTACAAAGACATGAAAATTAAAATGGAAAGAAAAGAATCTCTGTAGTACTGTTACTGCTTACATCTCGCTCAGAGATTTAAAACTGTTTTCCTCTTTATGAGGTCAGTGATGTGTATCAGTTTAAAGGTATATAGCTGTAACAAGGCCTAGGCTGCTATCTCTAGCCGATGAAGGGGAATAACCCAGAAATCAAGGTCCACAGGTACCGTCTGAGCCTGATTGGGGACAATAGCTCCTTTGTTCGAGGTATAAGGACACAGTTGTGTCGGTAGCCAGCTAGAAAAGATGTTTTGCTGGGGCTAAAAAAGGTACTATTATCATTCTAATCAGGACTGCCAATTTACGTTGCCAAATAAACTTAACTCTGTAGTAATGTTACTGTTTATTTCTCGCTCAGAGATTGAAAACTAATTGTTTTCCTCTTTACATATATGTAGATATACACATATACATACACACATACTGATACACACACATACATATGAGAGTGCCATGAACTTGAATTTATTTCTTGCTTACTGAGATCTCTTTTAAGGCAATTTACACAGAAAAACTGTAATTTTGTTATATTTCAGAGATTGTTTTCCATTTTAATATTCATGTCTCTGTAATACTAACCTCGATTGTTAACCACGCTTTGTAAAGATATTTCCAATCATACAAATTGATTGTGGCAAATTTTGATATTTTGGAGCTTTACGGTTCCTTTCCGTTGGTAATTTCAGTACCACAGCAGAAATTGCCAGGAGAATATTCCTGGTAACATGATATATATATATATATATATATATATATATATATATATATCGACGTTCAAATAAGACATATATACATACGCGTGCTCGAAAGAGCGCGCACATTTGAGTAAGCATCATAAATTAGAAGTGCTTAATTCAGAAGAGTATAAAGGCAGAGTATACATTTCTTTTTTCATTGGAGCGAAACAGAAATTATTACACCATCGTAATTTAGGGCTGAACGATATAGGCGCTGCGAAGATAGAAGTATTTTACTGATTAATAATATATATAATGTATGTGATTAGATGAATTTTAATATTCATATCTCATCAGTGGATACGAAATTAAAAGATACAAGATGTGTCTGTGTGTGTGTTTGTGGTTGTATGGGGGTGGTAGCATGTGTGTATGTGTGTCTGTGTGTGTGTGTGTGTGTGTGTATCTGTGTGTCTGTGTGTGTGTATATCTGTGTGTGTGTGTGTGTGTATCTATTTCCCTGCAATCACATATTCTATAACTGTACATGAAAATAAAATATTTAATGCCTTTTTTCGCTTGGTAGTAAGACAAAGATAATTTTGTCTAAAGAATATAACACGGATTTTTAATTTTCGTATATTTCAAAAATAAATTCAATCGAACAGTTGAATAATTTTACATTTCTATATCGTTTCTGCAAGAAGTTATTTGAAAATAAATTTGATTCCAGTATATAGTGTTTGACGGATGGACAGTGTTCTATGGCCGTTATCTTAATATAAATTTTATATTATATCTATATATAATAATACTTATATTGTACATGCAGATATATACTTATGTACAATATATGATTTGTATTTAATACATATGATTATTATAGACACATGCAGACATACATTTATGTCTTTCTGTGTGTGTATGTGTGTGTGTTTGTATATATGTATGTATGTATGTATGTATGTATGTATGCATGTATGTATGCGCATATGCATTCATATATTTTTGTTTAATAAACTTTGGAAGTAGACAAGTAAATGCGTATAAAAGAAATTCTGAATGCAAACAATCATCAAATTTTAAAATCATGCAAATATATACAAACATACATATACATACATACATATATATATACATATATATATACATATA
>NC_068988.1:65839029-65839996 GCF_001194135.2 Octopus bimaculoides | reverse complement strand
TATATATATATATATATATGCGTTAATGTGTATATGTATGTATATTTTAATACTCACGTCTTGTGTACAGCGAAGCATCCGAAAGTATTTTACGTAGGTTGATCTCTGGATCTCGCTCATCAATTACCACATGCCAGACTTCATTTTGATGGTAAGTGACCCATAATTGGTAAATTGGTTGTATTTGGAAATAACAGTTTGATCTTCCCATATTAGGGTCATAAATGTTATCATTGTAAATCATACCGATATTTGTCCAGTTGAAATAGCGCGCCATTGAGAAGAAAAATTGACCGTATTTCTCGTAAGTTCCTTGGATGCGAGTTAGTAATTTGTACTCATTTTTGTTTTTGAAAGCATCTATATGAGCTCCGGCACTGATCACAGGAATTCCCCAGACTGGTGAGAATCGAGCGATAGGAGCCATAGCATAGTCACAACATGGCCCAATAAAAACGTTTGCTCTAGATCGTGCATACATATCAAATGCAGCTAGTGGGGCGGTAATGTCGGAACATTCTGAGTCATTGACACTTACTTCGAGATCATAAGCCGGAAGTAATTTTAACTGGTTTCTAGCAGTTTCGATGGCATATTCTACAGCAGGCCTTGTCCTTTGTAATGACCATGGATAAGATGAATTCGTTGGAAGAATCAGACCAATTTTTACGACATTACCCCTTTTGTATCCAGTGTGTTTTGCCAGAAGTTCACCATTTATTCTTCCTATAACTCGGTGAACGTCGTCCCAAATGAAAGTGAATAATATTGAAGCAACAAGCACGTGGGAATTCCTTCTAGGTACCATCTCTACTTCTCATTTGTCTAAAGTGCAAACGAAAGGAGTAATTTATCTAGTGAACATATATTAATTGAAAACAAAAATTAGTGATACAAAAGTGTACATATGTGTGTACGTGCTTGCCAGTATATGTGTGCGATATATATATATATATATATATATATA
>NC_068988.1:65837492-65838132 GCF_001194135.2 Octopus bimaculoides | reverse complement strand
GTGTGTGTGTGTATGTGTGTGTGTATGTGTGTGTGTGTGTGTGTGTGTGTGTGTGCGTGTGTGTTTGTATGTGCTATATGAGTCATTGTAACTGGTATAAATATGTAAATTAAGTATATTCCCGTATGAACATAAATATACACAAATATTATTTTGAGAGAAATAAAATTATGTACGCATTTTTTCTACACACACACTTGCATACATGCGTGTGAATATATAATAAAGTTGGATATATATACATAACATATGATATATATATATATATGCGCATACACACGCGTGCATGATATATAGCTTTGGACATATGTGCATAATTCGATGTAAATGAATAAAGGTACATTTATAGCTGTTTACATACAGAAATACAGATACACATATGAAGGCAAGCAATCGAGACAATTCCATTCGACATAACCTTAAAAGTTTAAGCATAAAATTTTAACACACACACAAATACATATATTAACACATACAGGCACACACGCACCCATACACACATACACACACACATATATATATATGTATATACGGTATTTATTTATTTATTTATGTGTTTCAGCCAAGTGGCTGCGGTTATGCTGGTGCACCACCGTGAGTCTGGTGGTATGTATATATATATATATATATATATATATAT
>NC_068988.1:65833039-65836427 GCF_001194135.2 Octopus bimaculoides | reverse complement strand
CTTACAAAACACATAGTTCTGGGTTCAGTCCCACTGCGTGGCACCTTGAGCAAGCCTCTTGAACCATATCCTCGGGCCGACCCAAAGCTTTGTGAGTCGATTTGGTAGACGGAAAGTGAAAAACCCCGTGATATATATATATATATGTATATATGTATGTATGTATGTATGTATATGTATGTATGTATGTATGCATGTATTTGTGTTTCTATTTTTGCCCCCACCACCACCACCAACACATGTTGGTGTGTTCACGTCCCCGTAACGTAGCGGTTCGGCTAAAGAGACCGATAAAATAAGTACTAGTACTAGGCTTACAAAGAATAAGTCTTAGGGTCGATTTGTTCGACTAAAGGTGGTGCTCCTGGTTGGCCGCAGTCAAACAAATAAAGCAATAAAAGAATAAAAGATTATATATATAAGGACAAGTATATATCTAGGCATATATACGCATCCATATGCAACAACACTTACATAGAATTACATTTATATGTTTATGTATGTGCCTGCATCCTTACATGCATATGCCCATATATACATACATTATATTTATATGTACGCACAAAGCTGTACAGATATGTACATGCATATCATTATGCATAGCCATGATTCTATTACTTGTGGAAGACATATATTTTCAGATATGCATATTATTCGTATAATCAACTTGCAAAAATATCAATATATGAAACTCTACCGATATATTAGCTTATATAATGAAATGAAATAAAATAACTGAATAATTAAAAACAGTAAGTAACGGTAAGTAAATGCAGGAGGGAGGGATAAAAGGCTATCGGGTGTCAGCCTTCAGAATGAATTAAAAGCCTGCGGATTATCATCAAGTGGGTAGCTTACATGACTATAGAATATATTTACTTTTCCGAGAA
The DNA here is from genome assembly GCF_001194135.2 of Octopus bimaculoides. Classification (NCBI taxonomy): domain Eukaryota; kingdom Metazoa; phylum Mollusca; class Cephalopoda; order Octopoda; family Octopodidae; genus Octopus; species Octopus bimaculoides. Next base: position 65,835,537 of record NC_068988.1, on the reverse strand, counting down.
CATGAACATGTCAATTCTACTAGAGAATGTAATTGATTAACATTTTGTGTAACGGTACTGATGATCTCGAATAGGGGAAGGGGCACTTGTGGTTATTGATTTATGCAGGAGCAGATCGGATAATGAGCATTTCACTTTTATTGTCAGAGGTACCTCTGTTATTCAAGCACAAAATTTTAAACTCCAGAGTGTTGCTTCTGCTTTTTTAGTTTCATATCTAAACATGCTAGTACGTTGGGCATATCAAGAATCGAACGAGTTCCCGGTAAGGCCTATGTACTACAGGTATTATTATCATTGGTGAAAATAGCGGTGTACTAAACAATGCTTTTGTCAAGGCATTTACCGAATGTAGAGTTTTTACTCCCGTTGTGATAGCTGCTAAGTGATGAGAAATAATGGATGGAAGAGGGTACTAATTCCTTCCAATTAAATTCAACTAAAGAGTAGGCAAAATTATCTCTGCATCTACAATTTATTTTGAGGTCATATCTATTTAAAATTTTGCAGATATTGTCGATACTTCTATTGACTTAATTCAAGAAGAATCTGGAAATATTAGTTAAAAAGTTTCACCCAAAAGTGGGGTTATATTTTGTCTTCTTTCTTGCATCAGAGGATCTGTGTGGAGGGATGTATTCGTAGGAAAATATATATGTATAATTGATTTCTCATAACATATTTATGTATATTTAAGTGCTTATATAGGAATATATTCAGACGTTCAAGAACATGTATTTTACATGTTTGTAGCAGTGGTGTATACACACACACACATGTGTGTGTGTGTGTGTGTGTGTGTTTGTGTGTGTGTGTATGTGTGTATGAGTGAGTGTGTTTGTTTGTGTGTGCTTATTTGCTTGTATTTCATTATTTTCTTAAGCCTTCATTTTTCAACGGGCAGATTATTCGAAATTTCCAATTTATACGCAACTCTTGAACGTTAATTCGAATTAGAACATTCCAGAAAGAATTGTAATTTACACTATATAAGCGAGCAAATTTAGGATTTAAAGTCAATGTGATATTGTACATGAAAATTTCGTTGAGCCACTTTTGTAACATTGTACCTATTTAAAAATTTAGAAAATTACAAACGTGTGTGTATGCCTGTGAGTATATGTATTTATAAATGTATGTCTGTTGTCTCATACAAAACTTCAAACACATATAACGAAATATTAGACTTAAGCATTAATTACCTGCAATGCTCTTACAAAAATTTCCTGTTGGTTGGGAAATTAGTTGCGCTTACATCACTAGATGTTGTCTTTCTCTGAAATGAACTTTCCTAAGTCAATAGTTTAGTTTGACTATTCCAATATCTGTTTCCTCCAATAAAGAACAGCATAAAGCAATTTGTTTCATGAAGATGTATCAAAGAGCAAAACGCAGCCAATATTTTCAGCACAGTAAAAGAACTGCGTTTGGCTGTCACGAACTTTCTATCAATGGATGGGAATTCAAAAGAAAGCATGCAATGTTCGGGGTAAAAGAAGTCACACATTCTGCCAGGTCTTATGACGATGGCAACGTTGAACGAAGTCTCAACATGGTGCCGAGTAACTATTGATGGAGTCACAAATAATATCCAAACTAGTCTTTATACTGCTTGTGAAATCGGTCAGAAAAGAGTTGGATTTAATAAAGATTGTACAGCATAGATCCTAAAACAACAAAGACTTACACCAACAAAACCGTCTTGAAATATTCCAGCAATCTTTGCATTGCTTTGATATTGATCGTGCCATTTTCTAACACTTTCTTGGAAAGACATTGTCGCTGGTGAGGGGTTTTATAAGTGCATTGCGGATACTTAATGATTCAACCCCCCCGTATAAAGAATGGCTGAAGTGAAAGGATTCCAGATATAAAACCTTGTCGTAGAAATAAATTAAAGTGAACACACACACACACACACACACACATATATATATATATATATATATATATATATATATATATAATAAACTCAAAATCAAGCTACAAAACATATTATATTAACAGAAATAAATATAGCAATAACTGTTTCACATAAAGCATATTAAGCAGAGTGGTCTATCAAAATTAATTAAATTTATCTACAACGAAGATATTATATGATATACATAAAAAATGAATCCACAGAATAAAACTATAAAAATATAGGCTTATCCATTAGAATACGTACATATATTGAATGCTTGTATAACGTCATCTCTTTGCTATCCACTAATGGTAGTATGACACTAGTTATTTTACTGCTACGAGTGCCACGAGTGTTCTTTTATTCCTTTACTTGTTTCAGTCATTTGACTGCGACCATGCTGGAGCACCGCCTTTAGAAGAACAAATTGACCACAATACTTATTCTTTGTAAGCCTAGTACTGATTTTATCGAACACTTTTACCGAACCGTTAAGCTACATAGATGTAAACAGACCAACAACTATTGTCAAGCGATGGGGGGGGGGACAAACGCAGACACACAAATGCATATATATATATATATATACATA
>NC_068988.1:65830817-65831376 GCF_001194135.2 Octopus bimaculoides | reverse complement strand
ATATATATATATATAAACAAGGCGGCAAAGTGGCAGAAGCGCTAGCACGCAGGGCAAAATGATCACCGATATTTCTTCCGACTTTACGTTCTGAGTTCAAATTTTGCTGGGATCGACTTTAATTTCCCTCCTTTTCAGGTCAGCAAAATAGGTAGCAGTTTACTATTGGAGTCGATGTAATCGACTTATTCGGTTATGCGAAAGTTCTACCCTTGTACCAAAATTTGAAACAATTATTATTATATATGAAGCAACAAGCACAATGTCCGTAGCATAACTCGCTACAGTTTTTATTCTTGTTACTTCCATTGTCTATTCTTACTCTTCGGTGGTTTTAACTATAAGCAGTAATTTGGGAATAAGGTTTCTTTCCACATCAACAATGATGATATCCAACCATCCAAGATAAACAATCACAAATATCTGTTATATATGTGCATATGTGTACATACACACGCAAACATATACTCGGACATACGCCTACTCGTATGTAATATAGATTCACAACTCTGTGTGTGTGTGTGTGTGTGTGTGTGTGTGTGTGTGTGTGTGTGTGTGT
>NC_068988.1:65830159-65830807 GCF_001194135.2 Octopus bimaculoides | reverse complement strand
GTGTGTGTGTGTGTGTGTGTGTGTGTGTGTGTGTGTGTGTGTGTTCGTGTGTGTGTGTAGAGATAAAAAGAAGACTATAAATCCGAGAAGTATGCTGTAATGTTTAAATCACTATAATGAAGGAATAAATGTAATACCGTAACCTCTATTGTTAGACTTACTATATAACTTCATAATACCTATTTGACTGGGACCTCAGGTTTCAGTCTTGGGGGTGATATATCCAGTGAAGTACCGAACAATATGTTTAATTTATATAATTACATGAGCAAATTTTTCGAAAACACGGGGTGTCAAATGAATCGGGGAGTAACAGTCATCGCTCAAGGACTTGAAAATTTGTACAAATTTAGAAAACAAGTACAATGATAAAAAAAAAGGAGCCTAGAGGGAAGGGAAAGGACATACTTGCAGGGAGAGAAAAGGTGTAGAAACAGGAAAACTTACACATGTATACATATATATGTATACATACATGTATAGACATACACATTGACATATATATATATATATTTACACCCAAGTGCACATATATAAGCAAATGCCAATATATACGTGTATGTGTGTGTGTGTGTTTGTATGTATGTTCATATATGAATATATACATACATACAATATATATGTGTGTATATATATATATATATATAT
>NC_068988.1:65828025-65829973 GCF_001194135.2 Octopus bimaculoides | reverse complement strand
TATACATACATGTATAGACATACACATTGACATATATATATATATATTTATATATACATAAATGCATACCAATAAAGATGTAAGTTTACATACATACGCACAAACAGTTACGCACACACACACATACGCATGTGAATGCACGTGAGCACACACACACACACACACACACATATATACATGCACAAATATCCATAAAATATATGCAAATACATAAATTCATGTATCCATCAACTTATTCTTTCGCTAATTAATTTCTGACCGCAATACTCAAACATTTGGCCAACAGCCATTACATCCCTCTTCCGCTAAATCCTCTTTTTTTGTTATCAAATGGGGTTTAATGTAAGGGGAAAATAATATTCAACTGTCTTCATCTTCTTTGTTCGATATGCTTAAAAATATTATCTAAATTAAAACTGACCCCAAAAAATTGTCACAAGGTAGATCTCTAGCACGTTTTTTTTCCTGATACCTTCTAAACTGAAGTGAAGACAGCATGATCTTTGTCTATCTCCTTACCTTCTTGGAGGTTTTAGGTAAAATTATAATAATGTGTCTATCTGTTTTAATTTAATTTAATTCTATGCTTTTATGCAGCTGAGGATTGCACTGCATTTAAACTGATGTAACGATTGCATTGTTCATTTAAATGGAGTCGCTTGAAACGATCGTACTGCATTACCTTTGGATATCCTGTTGTTTATTTAGATTTTAATCACCTTATTTTGAAACTGTATGGATAATATCGTACTAAATTCTGATGCCTCAACTTAAGTACCTAATTCATCTGAATATAAATTTTTGCTATATATATATAAGAGTTATTGATAAAGGATTACCAATGCGGACAAAATATTTCATAAACTCTCCGTTGGCACACCAGGCTAACAATATTATTTAGATTAGTAAAAAGAATTTGAAGTATACTTATAGCAGCATCTGAGGTTGTAGTCTATTACTGTTTGGTATTATAAATCTGTCGTTGCGCTCCAGTGAAACTATTATTTACAGAGTGATATACAAGACTATCTATAAATAATGATCATTCGATATTTTCTCTATACTGGAGTAAGTTTGGCTTACAGCTGTTTCCAGTAGTTATTATAGGTTCCTTATTGATAGGTTTATCAATTGGTCTATTGATCAGTTGGGAAAAGTTGAACGACCCCAAAAATTAGTTTTTAAAATATCTGCTACATCAGTTCCTGTACACTCGACCAATAGCCTCAGCCATAAACAGAACCGAGATCAGTGAAAAAGTTATATATATATATGTATATCATGGCGTTCAACCTTGAGGAATTTTAGTTGAATGAATTGACACCAGGTCCTATTTTTTTAAAGCCTGGTACTTATTATATTTTGTCTCCTTTGCCGAACCGCTAGACACCATCACCGATTGTAAAGCAGAAGTTGGTGAGAAACAGAAACACTCACATTTGGTAGTCGGAAACTGAAATACTGAGAGAGACCACGTCGGACAGATGGATGGATAGGTGAATAGATAGGTGCGTGCGTATTTGCGTGCTTGCGTGTGTGTGTGAGTGTGTGTGTCTATCACTCTGTGTTTGTCCCCGATCATCACTTGGCAATCGGAGTTGGTGTGTTTGGTTCCCGTAACTTAACGGTTTGGCAAACGAGTCTGATAGAATACGTACCAGGCTTTAAAATATAAGTATTGAGGTTGATTCGTTTGACGAAAATTTCTCAAGGCGGTGCCCCAGAATGGACAGAGTTGAATAACTGAAAGGGTAAAAGATATATATGATGGCTATCAATCGAAAACTTTGAAGTAATCGTTAATCTTGCCATAGTCAAAATAATGACTTGTGTACATACGTGTGTGTGTCTCTGTGTGTGTGAATGTGTGTGTGTGTGATTGTATGTACATATATCCATATATACTCATATATATATATATATATATATATATATATATATATATATA
>NC_068988.1:65826614-65827901 GCF_001194135.2 Octopus bimaculoides | reverse complement strand
ACTGTCCGTTTTCTTTAGATGTAAATATGTAATAAAATTTAAAGCTGTCTAACTTCTTAATTCTATTTGAAATAGACGAAACCATTAATATATCATTTTCTTTCAGATTTGGTCTAACTTGTCGTAATCGAAGTTGTATTCGGCCAACGTTCACTACAAGCAAACACATCCACCACGTTATTCTCTTTGAATTTCAAAAAGAGAATAGTACAACAGTAGCAGCAAAATGCTCTAAAACACTCATATTGATGGCGTAGTGATGGAATGAACACTCAGGAGATGGTCTTTCGCGATTCAGAAGCGGGGTCTACAACCTGCCGAATGAATCAAGACAAGAGCGCCTAAGATGTTTGGATCATGATGAATTGAAAGATACTGTTGAAGCAAACCCAAGTGTTACAGTTCAGAAACTAAAGACGGGCTTCAACGTGAGGCATGCCTACATTCATCGTGAATTGAAAAAGCTTAATAAAGTGTCAAAGTTTGTAAAATGAAGCACGCATGATCTCTGTGCAGACAATCGCAAACAAAGTGTTGATTGTTGTGCATCACTGCGATCCGCCCTCCCTTCCATTATTTTTAATGTAGTCACTGCTGCAGATGAAACATGAGTACCTGACGATAATGCCAAGCGAAAACGTCAGTGTCTCGGTCGTGCTGACGAGCAAGCAAAGCAGTCCAGAATTGACCTGTGGTTATTCAGTGTATGGTGGAATAACTCATTGGGGGATACTAGATCATAATCAAACAATAACAGCCGATGTATACTGCCAACAGCTAACACAGTTGAAATAAACTTTGCAGCACAAACGTCCATCATCAACAAAGAAAAACATGGTGAAAACGCTAGAACTTACACTCCACAGAAACTAAAAATCTCCTAGAAAAATTTGCCAAGGAAATTACGCATCACCCACCATATTCACCTAGCACCTACAGGTTACTATCTAGAAGATTACAAAATCATTAGAGTGGATTAAGACTTAATTGAAGTGCAGAATCGAAAATGAGTTCAATTTCTTTTTACACTTCTAAACTTAAGGACTTTTATGAACGTGGCTTCTAAAAGCCCATTGACAGACGGAAAGAGGCCATACAGAAGAATGGTAACTATCTAAATGACTAAACAAATTAGATATTTGCTGTTATTATTTCTTTTGCCTTATAAATAGACTCTCGAAACATGATGTGTGTGTGTACATGTGTGTGCATGTATATATATGTTTATACATACATACATAATGCATACATACATGCATATACATACATACATACATACATATATAT
>NC_068988.1:65819845-65826053 GCF_001194135.2 Octopus bimaculoides | reverse complement strand
TGTGCCTATATTAGAGAAGATTCTTCTTCTTCTTATTATTATTATTATTATTATGTTTTTTTTTCTTCTTTCTTCAAATTTTTTCCCATTTCTCGCCGAGTGTTTTCCGTACACCTAGGGCAGAGAAACGTTGTATGCATTCCCAATTTACACACGCAAATTCATAGGTAAAACATTATTATTATTATTATAATTATTATTATCATTATCATTATTATTAATATTATTAATAATAATAATAATAATAATATCATTATTGAGGCGGCGAACTTGCAGAATCATTAGCATGCTGCGTACAATGCTTCACGGCATTTTGTCCGTCTTTACGTACTGAGTTCAAATTCTACCGGTGTCAAGTTTGCCTTTCATCTTTTTGTGTGACACTGGGGTCGATGTAATCGACTAGTCCCTTCCCAAAAATTTCAGACCTTGTGTCTATAGTAGGAATTATTATTATTATTGTTGTTGTTGTTGTTGTTGTTGTTATTAAGGCGTCGAACTGGCAGCATATTTAGCGCGCGGGGCTAAATGCTTACCAGCATTTCATATTCCGTTACGTTCTATGTTCAAATCCCGCTGGGTCGACTTTGCTTTTATCCTTTCGGGGTTGCTAAATCAAGTACCAGTGAAACACTGGAATTGATGTAAACGACTACCCCACCCCACCCACATTTCACGCTGTGCCTATAGCAGGAAAAATTATTTTTATTATTAAGGTGGCGAGCTAGCAGAATCGTTAGCACGCTGGACGAGATGCTTAGCGGTATTTTGCCCGTCGCTACATTCTGAGTTCAAATTCCACCGAGTTTGACTTAATACCTTCAGCCAAAATTTGAGGCCTTGTGCTTCCTGTAGTAGAGTCCTCTTATATTGTTACTGATATTATGAATACAACCATCATTGATATCATCATCTTATCATCAGCTTCAATATGACAATCACCACTTTATCATTATCAATAAAATATTATTCACTATAAACACTGTTACAATAATGAGAATACTGTATAGCAATGTAGGTTAATATTCCATAGAATTAAGGCAGCAAGCTGACAGAATCGTTAGCCCCCAGGGCAAAAAGCTTAGCGGTATTTCGTCCGTCTTATGTTCTGAGCTCAAATATCACCTTTCGGAGTCAATAAAATAAATACGAGCTGAATACTAGAACTGATGTAATTGACTAACTCTTTCCCCCGAAATTATTGGCGTAGTGCCAAAATTTGAAGCCAAGATATATATATATATATATATATATATATATATATATATATATATATATATATATATCTTTAGGCAACTAAAGGACTATAAAAACATGATATGAATGCATAACGAATTATGATTTTGTTCGTTTTTGTTGCTTATCTTTTATTTCATTTATTTCCCATTCACTGAAATAGCTCCATAGATACTCAATCACATATTCTCCTGCTTGCCAATTCAAACAGACATTGAAGTCTATAGAGTGAATTCCGTCGTATATTAAGCTGTTTATTTACCTCATCCAATCTATGCATGTGTCCATTCACTTGCAAGTAGACCACTTTTCCAAACGTTTAGTCTTTTAAAGCTCTGAATGCTAAAGCATTCGTCTCCTGATTCGGTTTTTCGTAAACTAGTAGTTTATGTATAACATAGACATTCAAATAGTAGTTCAAATACAAGGTATAAATAAATATCTACTAACATTACTCTGGCATTAGTGGATAAGATGCCATCGTTTAAGAATGTATTGCAGAAAATTTATATTATTTCACTCGATTCACGTCAAAGCTACGTCAATACTTAACGTAATTTAAACTATTATTATTAGTCACTTCTTAACCCACTATTTTATACAAAACATAAAAAGTTTGATTAAATGAAACCTTGACTCGAGTGATACGTAATCGTATTTAGATTAAATGTAAATTGACAAATACCAGGCTCATCATGGATAGAACATTAGTGTAGTTACCACATCGCCATACATCTTTTGTGCTCATATACGACTCTAGTGATTTTTGGCTAGTTATAAGTACTATAAATCATTCAATAAAAATAGTATATGGATCAGTTATAGACTCACAAATCACATTGGTATACTCAGAGTATCCAGTAACAAGGACCAGTCCAAATTTTTAGAAGCTTAATGTAACTCAGGAGACAATAGACATACCCCTTAATGGATAATCTTTATCGAAAGAAATTATATATGGAACGAAAGTATTTATCAAGTGAGTACTATGGAAATATTAAAATATTACGCTAGTATGTTCTAACATTATCCAAATGTTTATGTATATGAAACTTGATGCAACGATGTGATGACCTATTGGATGCCTAGCTATGAATTGTTCAATTATCTAGCACCTAGACATTTCACAGAAAGTGAAGTAGATAATGCCAAATTTGCATTGCAAAGAAATACCATATGGAAGTAAAGAAGTTGACACGTTAAGCAAAACGAGTGGGGAGAGTATACAGATACTGTCAAAATAACAACTCTACCGTGCCAATTAAAAGATTTTTTCCCCGTTGAAGTATTGATATTTTAAATTATTCATGGAACCTCACTACGAAATCGGAAATTTGGTACTGACAGTCCGTGGATAATTCTAAGATTGCATTTCCGTCTCGAAAATATTCCAAGACGTCTTCAATCAATTCAACTGAATACCTTCTTTAATGCATATCAATCATCATACATTTTAAAGCAAGAATTACGAAACACCAAAAAAAAAAAAAAAAAGATTTCCAAACTGCAGTTGTCATTTAGGAAACTTACGGGATCGGAAATAGTTTCGAGAAATTCTCAGTCGTACATTATATCTAACATTACTCGCAAGAGTAAAGAAAACATCAGATTAAATGCAAATTCATTTAAATTTAGTTCCCACCAGGCTATTTACGCATTCAAAATGTTGAGAAGTAGCCCCGCTATTCACAACTGTTATTCAAGAACATAATAACTTTCTCTATCAAATTACACAGTTTACACTCAGGAAACCCTCAAGACGATCTTGAATTTTATGCATATTTGAAGAAATCTACGTAGAAAACAGAAAAAAAAACACATCAACGACCTAACAAACCGTGATATTTTCTGATGCATGATTGTGTGGAGGCATTTTCCCAAAACAAACCAGATATAATTCGACAAATAAAAACATAGATAAACCTCATTGGAATAATATAGTTCTAGCATGATATTACCTTAAGTACAATTCCACCAGATTACTTTGACAAATTGTTAATATATATTCACAAACGCATGTACACACACGCATGCATACAAACATACATACTTACAAAGATATATATATATTTTGTTTCGGTAGTTTTTTTCACATAAATCAACATTATTATTTAAAGTAAAATTATAGAGTATACATAAATGTATTTAAACAAATAAACCAAGACAAAGCCATGACGGCAAATGATAATAATTACTGTCTACAACGTTCAAACACATCTGTAGAGTTCATAAGGAAAATTTAATAAAATATAACAATAGATAAGTTAAAACACAGGAAATTCTTTTAATTGCCTGATGACACATGTGATAACGAAGTAAAGTACTGGGCTATTATGAGAATATATATATTATCATGAGAATATATATATCATTCAAAATTACCGAAAAAAAAACGAAGACAGGAGTAGGAACAACAAGCAGGTGTATTACTTTAACGCTAGGGAAGAATGGAAATGTCTTTTATGTTTTGAATCTACACTCTTCGAGAGAAAGTATTAAGAGAAAAAAAAACGGAGTGAGAATGACAAAAAAGCGAAGAAAAAGAATGTTCTTTATGGAATTTAACAGTTCAACATGATGAATACATGTATATATATATATATATATATATATATACAATTGGGGGTGATACATCCAGTGACGTACCGAATAATATATTTACTTTATATAATTAGATGAGCAAATTTTTCAAAAACACGAAGTTTCAAATGAATCAGAGTAACAGTCATCGCTCAAGGACTTGAAAATTTGTACAAATTTAGAAAACAAGTACAATGATAAAAACAAAAGGAGAAAAGGTGCAGAAACTGGAAAACTTACACATGTATACATATTTATATATGTATACATGCATGTATAGACATACACATTGACAGTTTAATTTCCTTTTACACTTCTAAACTTAAGAACTGTCTTCTTCTTTTCCCTAAGGATTACATTATAAGGAGCAAAAGCTTCCCCATAATCTTGAAAAAGCGTTGAGCATATGGATCCATAACCACGAACATAGAAAGACCTTTTTTGATATATGCAAAATACTTGCTATATTTTCTTAATGGTTAACTGACGTGGATGAGGTTCGACTTCCTCTTCTATATTTTGCTGCTCGTGAAGATCTATTAAATTCTCATTCGTCAGGGCCTGCTGCTTTTTTTCAAATAAATCTGTGAAATCCTCCTTCTCTATATCTATTTCCAGTTCTTTGCTCGTAGTCACAAACGTTTTGTCGATAACAACATTATCAAACCCCTTAAAATCATTCAGGAATTCCAGGCATATCTTCTTCCATACACTATTCAAAGCCGTACCTTGTACATCATTCCATGCCGCTGCTATGATCTGTACAGCCTTGTAGATATCGTATATCTTGCAGATATCGTATATCTTGCAGATATCGTATCTCTTCCAAGTGTGATGGACTAATCAAGATGAGTTGCAGCTATTGCTTGCCGCAGCGTTCGCTTCATATAGTAACGCTTCTAGATAGCAATTATTCTCTGATCCATTGGCTGGATCAGAAAATAACGGCAGTAACGTTGGGGTCAAAATCTATGATATTTTGCGGGCGACCAGGAGCATTATTTAATATAAGTAAAACCTTAAAACGAATCCCTTTCTTACAGTACTTCTCTGGTGCTGGCATAAATTGATTGAAGAACAAATCTCCAAAAACAACACCAGTAACCCATGCTTTTGAATTAGCCATCCATATAACATGGAGAGATGCCTTGGGTATGTTCTTCAGGGCACGGGGGTTGTGTGCATGATACACAAGCAATGACTTTAAATTTAAGTCTCCTGTACAACTACCTTCCAACATAATGGTTACACGTATTTATGAGACCTTGTAGCTTGGAATAGTTTTGTCCTCCTTTGAAATGAATGGACAGTCTGATAATTTTTTCCAATACAATCTAGTTTCGTCTACGTTAAAAATCTGTTCAGGAAGAAACCCGTTTTCATCGATGATTTTCTATATTGCATTAGGAAATTCTGCTGCTGTTTGTTCGTCAGCTGATACACTTTCACGATGTCTCTTAATGGAGTGATAACTGCTTCGCTCCTAAAATCTCATGAGCCATCCTTGACTTGCCTTGAACTCTACGTCTTTCTCATCTGGGTATTTTTCCTTCAAGTCCTCAAATAAAGACGACACTTTCTCTTGAATGATTTCTTGACTAATAGTAGCACGCAGATGATTCAACCTAACAATCCAAAGAGAAAGAAGACTTTTCGTTTCTTCAAAGATTTTGCCCCTTTTCTTATTGATGAGAGTTTTCTTCATCCATGGGGCTTCAGATTTGATATGTACTAAAATCTACTCCTTATTATGTACAATCGTCGATACAGTTGTTCGACTTATCCCAAAATATCATACAATTGCTACCACTTTTTCACATTTTACATGGCGTTTTGTCATAGCAAGTTTATCCTCAAGGTTTATAGCATGGCACTTACCACTTTCTCTATGAATTTTCTAAGAAGCCATAGGGGCAAACAAATAAAGTCACATGAATGAGAATGAGAAAGTAACCGATAAAAAGGTGTAAACTAATCTGAATTGAAAACAATCGTGTGAATCAAGAGTGACAGCGACGCCTCGGTAGATATTGGAACTACAGTGCAATATATGCTCGGAAAAGCTGATACAAGACAACTGATTTCATGATTTTGTTTACTAAGATACACTACTTTATGGTGTGTGTCTTAACATTTACTGTACATGTTTTAACATTTACTGCACGTGTCTTTATATGCTTTTATTCTTATTCATTGTACAACAAAATGATTTTATGTACTTTTAAATGTTTTCTAGTGATTTTATGATTTCAACATTTATGGCGGACAGACGTAAAGTCGAGTAAAATAATTTAACTTGATTTTTATTTTTCCATATATCATTTTTGAAAACCGACGTATAATTAAGAACGACTTAAATCGGAACAGCTGAAACTGAAGCATGCCTGTATAT
>NC_068988.1:65816412-65819546 GCF_001194135.2 Octopus bimaculoides | reverse complement strand
TATATATATATATATATATGTTTCTATATATGTGTATATTTATATATATACATTATGCATGTTTATATGTACATGTGTGTAGGGGGATGTGTGCTAATCTGTGCATCCGTGTACCGTTGCTTACATATAGCATGAAATCAAACAGAGTCGTATTACTGTCACAGGGTTTTGTAATATGACATGTTGTTTCATAACGGAAGCTGTCTAAGAACCATTCCAGTTCCTCTCATCCGCTTCGGAAGTAAATTAGTTGTAAATTAGAAAATTAAAAGGAAAAGCAAGAAATCAAGTGTGGTTATGCTCGCAACTGCTGGCAAAATTATCAAAACATCTTCGCACATGTAAAATACGTTCTTCTTTTATAATTACAAAGAGAAAAACAAACAAATACCTTTAATTTTTATTTCTTCTGTCTGTTTATACATTCCAATATCTAATATCTATGTGCATGATTTTGTGATGTTGTAGTTCTTGTCTCATTTATACGTATACACGACGTTAATATTATTTGTCAGTATTAAGGTGGTGAGCTGGCAGAGTCGTTAGCACGCTGGACGAAATGCTTGGCGGCATTTCCCCCGTCACTACGTTCTGAGTTCAAATTCCACCGAGGTCGACTTGCCTTTCATCCTAGTGAAACTCTACGGACGATATGATCGACTGATCCCATCCCCATAATTTTCAGGCCTTACACCTTTGATAGGAAGAACTATCTGTTAGTATTACCATTGTGCCTGAGTTTGTGTTAGTGTGGGCTTGTATTCTTGAATAAAAGCAGACCCGCAACGATTCACACAGAAGCGAAACGTTATATAATTATTTCTGAGGGCTCCATACTTTTTAACTCGGGGAAAAAAAATAAAAACTATGTCTACATTATTATCACCGTGACCCACGTTACTATTTTTAATTCCTTAAAAATAATTCGATTCTGGGCCTCTGCTACACGCAACTATAGCATGGGCTATTCTTTCAAATTTATTTTCAAAAAATCCTTGCATGCCATTATGGGTTCCAGTTAATATGATCTCTAGTAGTTGTTAGGTTAGTCCCGAACATACAAATAATTTGACTTTACAGCTTCTCTCATTTCAATGATATTATGGTTTATTCAATAGAAATTAGCTAAATTCTGCGAAGCAATTATTCATATATATTTATATACAGGCAGACAGAATGACAGACATGCAAGCAGACAGAAAGACAGGCAAGCAGCAGACACTATAGCAATAAGCTTGAGGCTCAAATTCACTCCTTTCTAAATATTGTTTTCCTTTACAAATCAATCAATATATGTAATGCGGAACATTTCCAACATGGATCATAATCTACATATAATATATTTAATATTGGTTACAAATTTTTGAACAATGCCAGAAATTTTGGCTGAGGCCGCTAGTCGATTACATCAACTTCAATGCTCAACTGATACTTATTTTATCGACCTTGAAAGAATGAAAAGCAAATTCGACCCCGGCGGCATATGCACTCAGAACGTAAAGTCAAAGGAAATGCCGCTAAGCCGTGTTAGTGATGTAGATAATATCGGTTTCAAATTTTGGCAGAAGGCCAGCAAGTTGGAGGTATGGAGCTGATCGATTACATCAACCCCAGAATTTAACTGGTATTTATGTCATCGAGCGCTGAGACGATGAGGGGCTCCACAGAAATCTTTCATTGAAGACAATGTTTCCACAGACTGGGGATCAAAACAAAGCCCAAAGTGTAGATAATGTATAGTTTGATTATTGGTTACAAATTTTTGCACAAAGCCAGCAATTTCGGTTGAGGGCGCTAGTCGATTACATCAACCCCAATGCTCAACTGGTACTTATTTTATCGACCCTGAAGAAATACTTATCTGATAAATTTCATAGAATAAAAAATTACATTTAAAATGTAAATGTATTCTTTTAGTGCGCCTCAGTACAAGACGAACCCCAACGCGGTAGTTAGGTAACCTGCTATAGAATAAAGTCTATATAATCAGAAATACAACAATAATGAATTAATGTAATGAAAAAGAATTGTATTGAATGAGAACATTGCCACACGTAGATGCGTGCAGTGTAAATATTATTAAGATTAAAATTAAAATTACACTCTACCCTCACCAAAAAAAGAAAAACATCTCATTTTAAAAAATATTTATATACATTTATAAGGCAGAAACGTGAGCATGCCGGGCAAAATACTTAGAGGATTTCGTATGTCTTTATGTTCCGAGTTCAAATTCCACCGAGGTCGACATTGCTTCTCATCTTTTCGAGGTCAATAATTTAAGTACCAGTTGTGTACTGCGGTCGAGCTAATCGACTGGCTCCCTCTGCAAAAAATTCAAGCCTTGTGCCTAGCGTAGAAAAGAATTAGGCGCACACTATAAATTGGGAATGTACACTATAAATAATCCTGCTTATAACTCGTGGTTGTTAGCGTGAAGCCGGATTATAACCGGGTACTCTTACGGTCCACTCCTGGTCTATTTCTCCCTATATATTAATCATATTCACTCCTATATGTATATACATGTGTGTGTGTATTTGTGTGTGTGAGTGTGTGTGTGTGTGTGTGTGTGTTTGTTTGTGTGTGTGTGTGTATGTGTGTGTGTGTGTATGTGTGTGCGTGTGTGTGTGTGTGTGTGTGTGTGTGTGGTATTTAATGAGTGCATATGTGTTTCCGTTCATGAAAGTAAAACTGGGAAGGCATTTCAAAGTCGTAAGTCTCGCAATACGCACAAACATTCCTCTAAAAGAAAAGAAAAACATACACTTACCCTGTATAGGGAACGATATATCGGAATATGTCTACATGTGATCGCATGTGGCTACATATGGCTGCATGTGACTGCATGTGGCTGCGTATGCTCTTGTCAACAATGGAGAGGAAAGTCTTTCATTGAATGTGGCCTGATGTTGTTATTAACTTAATCTATAAATAGAAGATTCTACAACTAGCTTTAATTGGCTTCTAATATACTACTCAGAAACTGCATACGTACATGCCCTTGTGTGTGCCTGTATATAGTTAGATACATAGATAGATAGATAGACAGACAGACAGACAGACAGACAGACAGACAGACAGATAGGTAGACATAGTCACACGCATATGAATATATATATATTATACATATA
>NC_068988.1:65811078-65815378 GCF_001194135.2 Octopus bimaculoides | reverse complement strand
TGACGATTCCCTGCCCTTATTCTTGTATACATAGTTATATATATATATATATATATATATATATATATATATACATACACGTATATATATACATCATCATCATCATCATTATCTCGTCACCATTGCGGAGTGATGAGTGCTTTTACCAAACGTCATTTGTCGTTATGCGACATCTGATGACTATGAAATCATATTCCGGACAGACAGATACGCCCGCAGCTGCAGCATGCAAAGCCTTTTTGCTGGTGATTTACAGGGTTCTGCAGGTGACGCTGAGCTCGGCGTGCCACTTCACTCTGTAGTAGATCTTCATGGAGTTTGATAGTGCCAATTTTGTATGTGTCGAGCCAGCTAGTGCGATCTACAAACATTGATTCGAGACTGTCGCGAGTGATATGAAATGTTTTGAGCGGTGCCTTCAGGTGATCTGTACATCTCTTGTGCTGGCCACCAACAGAGCGTATTCCATCTTCAACTTCGCTGTACATAACAAGGTGGGGCAATCGATTTGAAGACATTCGAATGACACGCCCAGCCCATCTGTGTTGGCGGTTAGCGATTGTTAACTCCAATAACTGTATCTTTGTTCGGCCCCGCACCTCACCATGAGGGATCCTGTTTCACCAGTGTAAACGAAGGAGTCGTTGAAGGCGAGAAACCGTTTGAGTATCTTGACTCGCAGCCATATAGCAAGATTGATACACAAACAGAATTGTAGACTCCCACTCTTGTTCTGATGTTAAGGATTTTGTCCCAGAAGGACGCGTGCACTTAGCCGACCAAACGCAGCAGAGGCAAGACGAATACTGCGCTGAATATCGTCTGTCAGATCAAGGGTGTTGTTGAGGACTGAGCCAAGGTACGTGAATTGGTTAACATTAACAATTGTTGCATCTTCATCATGGAAGGTGCATGGTTTGGTGTCGGGGACACAAGGCTGTCGGAGGATTTCCATTAATTTGTTATTGATGACTACACCAGCATTGTCGTATGCATCTGACATGTGGTCTAAGAACCTTTGAAGGCCAGCAGAGCTATGGCTGACACGTGCTGTATCATTTGCATATTGGAACTCGAAGATGTGTTCAGATGACGTTTTCGTTACAGATTTCAGGCGCCTCAGATTGAAAATACTGCCATCCGGCCGGTACCTGTTAGTTATTGCATCCCTCAGCTTCAATGAATGCCTGGCGTGAAGGTCTATGGCTGCCATGTAGAAGTTGAAGATAACCTAGGCAAGTACGCATGCTTGCCAAGTCGGTGTCAACACCGACTTGGACCAGAAATAAGTTAGCCTGGGCGCCATTATATACGACTTTGGCCATCATTTCGTTGTGGAAGTCCTTCAGAATGATCAGAAAATTTGGTTGACAGCCAAATTTTGTCAGGATTTCTCACAAAACATTACGATCAGTTGTATCGAAGGCTTTGGTTAAGTCTATAAAAGCCATGTAAAAGGATTGGGTTTGCTCGCGACATTTCTTCTGGAGAAGACGTGTGACAAAGATCATGTCAACAGTCGAGCTGGCGCTTCGGAAACTACATTGGGTTTCTGGCAGTACAACATCGGCAACATGCCTCAGAAGGCATGATAGTAGGACTCGAGCAAGGACCTTACCAGAAACCGAATGCAAGGAGATTTCGGCTATTTCCACAGACTGCTCTGTCACCTTTGTTTGTGTACATGGCAACAATGTTGGCATCTTTCCATTGTTGGGGCACGCAGTGAGAAGTCCATGCTCTAAAGATGAAAGCATGGATGCAGGTCTTCAGGGTCCGGCCGCCATACCTAAAGATCTCGGCTAGCAGATAGACAATGCCGAATGCCTTGTTAAAATTGAGGCCATTTATCACAGATTCAATTTCTCGAAAGGTTGGTATATCATTTAGGCAATCGATGGGTGGTAGTGAAGGGATATTTTCAAGAAAAGAATGGTCTATGGGGTTTCTACGGTTGAGGAGGGTGTTGAAATGTTCAGCTCATCTTGACAAAATGCCATCTCGGTCCTTGATAAGTGATGCTGAAGTATCGTTCTATACAAGGCAGGAGGATTCTCTAATTGGGCCGTATGCGGTCTTTATGGATTCGTAGAAACCTTGGATGTTGTTTGTGTCAGCATAGCCTTGCTATCATGTGCTTTAGTCTTCCACCAGTTGATCTGCATGGTTCTAAGCTTTCGCTAGATCTCAGAGCGGAGGCTTGCCCAATGTCTGTGGTTGACTGATGTTGGTTGGCGGAGATGTCTGTTATGCGCAACATACTTCTCCCGTAGGAGTGAGTGGATTTCCATCAAGTTGTCATCAAACCAGTCCTGATGACGTCTATTCAGAACACCAAGTATATCTTTGGCAGCGTTAGCGATAGTGATTGAAAGGATATCCCTCTCTGACATCAGAGTTTATCCATCAGTTGGTCGAGTCTCGCCATCAGGGAGTTCGGCAAACTTTTGTTCCAGTGTTACTGTCAGTTTCTGGCGAACTTCACGCGATTGCAGGGTTCCAACATTTAACTTCTGCTTCAGCTCTAGCTTACGGATTGGAGGACAAATTCGCTAGTGTAGCCAGCATCAGACCAAGCGATGGTCAGTCCAGCAGTTGGCACCGCACATAACTCTGGTGATTTCCACACTCTGCAGGTCCGACCTGCTTGTGATGGCATAGTCAATCAGGTGCCAGTGCTCGGATCTGGGGCGCATCCGTGTTGTTTTGTGCTTCTCAGCAAGTTGGAACATCGAGTTTGTGATATAAAGGCAAACTTCAAAACAAAGTTCGAGGAAGCGGAGGCCGTTTGAGTTGGTGTTTTCAGTACCGTGCCTACCGAGAATACCATGCCAAATACGATAGTTTTAACCCACTCTCGTGTTAAAGTCACCTAAAAGCAAGACTTTGTCTTCACGTGGAAAGCGCTGCAGGGCAACACGCAAGCAAGCGTAGAAGGCATCTTTGTCCTCTTCGTCTGTGAGAATTAATGTATAAGCATTACGCAGTGTAACCTAACGGCCATGAGTTAGTGGATGGGTATTGTCATGGGCCGTTCACCGATGCCAACTGGTGACTCAGTTAGTGATGGGGGCCAAACCTGATCTAACAGCAAAAGCAATACCATACATGTGGGTGGGCGGAGCCAGCAGGGTTACCTTTCCAGAAAAAAGTGTATCCCTCCGCAGTCTCCGCAAATGGACCTCTCCGCAAGGAATCTAGTTTCCACGAAGGCGGCAACGTCGATGTTGTAGAGTTGGAGTTCCGCCGCAACGAGGGCAGTGCAGCAATTGGAACGAGAGGTGTTGGTGTCAACCAGTAAAGTGCCGACATTCCAGGCTGCAACATTGAGAGGTTGAATTTTACTTTTAATGTTTCGACTGCATTTGAAAGAAATTCCGACGGACGCGGTTATCTATCCAGATTAGGTGTGTGAGCAAGCGTCTCTTACGCCACATTTTCTAGGCCCCGCTTCATCTTGGGGTAAGCAGCGCAATCCCTGAAGAAGGCTGCTCAGTCATCTTAGTAGGAGCAAGAGTCTCGGCTGCTCGTCCGGGAAAACAAACGACCATCTTGCTGAGACCGCCTGTGTGCAAGCGCACAACTAAGGGCTTTCAGCCAGCCTATGCCTGCCCCTGCCATTCAACGCTCATCGCCACAAGACTCTGAAACATAATCGTAGACGATGTAGGAAAAAATTGCGCTAGGAAGTTTACAGTGGAGAAACGGTTGCACAATCCGTGGCCCACTAAGTTGGCACAGCATGGAGTTATCCGTTGGCATGGAGTAAACCAAAATGACTGGCTCCATACAGCGCTGCAACATCATGCCGCAGACCCCGAATCATGGGAAGCACCGACGTGTTGAAGTCAAACGCATTTTAGATTGGTGTTATCATCACCTAGGGAATATGTCGCTTTCTAGCTAAAGGACTTACTGTCCTGAATGGTTTTATATTCGGAGTTTTGTCCTTCTCCTAGGCCGAACATGTGCTACCGCTCCGGACCAGGGCGGACCTGGGAGTAATGACAAATTAAGAGTTAGCTCCACTTTCCTCAAGGCAATGCCCATTGTCATCGGATTCAGTTTCAGATCTTGTCCAGGATGATTTGTTGGATGGCCGTTGATTGCACAAGAGTTCCTCCACCTTGACGGGTCTTCCTTTTCATCCCGCGATGTGTCCAACAAACAACCCCCTCACCAAGCAAGTGTGGTGCCGTTGCCAGTTTAGTCGGCGATGACCCGACCATACAACAGGTTGTGCTGGATTGCATGTTACCAGTAGCACTCAAGAGCGACCTGACCAGGTATATACATATAT
>NC_068988.1:65807508-65809607 GCF_001194135.2 Octopus bimaculoides | reverse complement strand
ATACGGCGGTTGAACAAAATAATGGAAACACCTAGCATCATGAGAAAGAGGGAAAAAACTTCTCGTCAAAATAAAAGTCCAGGAGAAAAACAAAATTTTCAGATAGGGACTGTTGGACTCTTAAGCGAATTGTTAGAAAGGATCACAAAAGTACAGATCCCAAAATTGCTGCAGAGCTTTGTGGCCATCATGAGAACCCAGTTTCCACAAAAACTGTTTGCTGGGAGCTGCACAAAGCCGGATATCGTGGAAGGGCTGCAATCAGAAAACCACTATTTTCAAAAACAAACGTTGCAAAGCATGTAGAGTGGTGTAAAATAAACCTACAGAATTAGTCCCTACAGCAGTGGAATAATGTTATTTTCTCGGACAAGTCATCCTTTACCTTATTTCCGACCACCAGCTGAGTATACGTATGGAGACAGCGAAAAGAAGCATTTGATTCAGACTGTCTTCTTCCAAATGTTAAACATGGAGGATGACATATGATGAACTGGTGGGGCGGCTATATCTTCGAAATCCGCCAGCTCAATGGTTTCCCTTCATGGCAGAAGTTATAGTCAAAACTATTTAAGCATTTTATCAGATCAAATTCATCTTATGACTGCGGAACTGTTTCCGGAGGGAAACACAATCTTTCAGGATGATAATGCACCAATCCAAACAGCTAAAGTCGTTACTGAATGGTACGAAGTACATTCTAGTGAAGTTGAACATCTTATCTGGCCACCACAGGCCCCAGATTTCAATATTATTGAACACTATTGGTGTTGCAAGGAGTTTTGTTGGTCTCTCGCTCAACTGCGCACCACACATAATAATCAAGGAGATTGCAGCCTGGCGAGTTAGCTGGCCAGATATTAGAGGTGATGCTGTCACAGAAATTGTCTGACAGCCATGACTGGGTTCTTCTGCTTGTGTGGCATGGTGCAGAGACCTGTTGCCAGATATAGGTTCTTCCAGCAGCCGCCGCCCTTTTGACCCAGTGCAGCACTACTTCCTCCAGGCATTTGATGTACTCCTCAGTGTTGAATCTGAGGCCGTGTGGGAGGATGAATGGAAGCGTAACGTCGCCATTATTAGTGATCTCTCCAAACACCATGATGTTGATTGGATGCTTGATTTTTATCACTCTCAGAACATGTTTTGGGGACACGGCTAGCACTCATAATGACACCCAAACTCACTGAAATGTTAGTATTGGAGCTTCCGGCGCGAATGCCAAGTAATACAGCACGTCTTTTCTAAATTTTTCACAGAAGGAATTGCGGCGTAGTGCTGTTTTTCACACGCACGGCGCCCAGGTGACCCTAGTATACTATGTAGTCGACAAAATCAAAAACAAACAAGACGCATACGCGAAATAAAAAATATAAACTGGCGACAATTTACCCATCGCACGCTGTATATACATTACATACAAGCTCACACACATTCACCCAGTCACACGTATATACGTATGTGTGTGTGTGTGTGTGTGTGTGTGTGTGTGTATAGGTTTGGTGATGCAAACCCGAAAACAGTACTCAAAACACGAGTATATATGTTCTTATGAATCGTCAAAAGATAGAAAATAATTTAGGGACTGAGACTTTTGTGATTTGGCACTTGGCAAACTCCTTGACAAGTTCGATGACTACAATTACACGTAACTTTTGGTCTTTGTGTCCTTTTGTAAGTTGCTCCGTACCATTTTCGTAAGGTTCGAGATGCTATGCAGCAGCGCGGCAGCAGTGGCAGTAGTAGTAGTAGTAGTAGTAGTAGTAGTAGTAGTAGTAGTAGTAGTAGTAGTAGCCGCAGCAGCAGCAGTAATGGTAGAATTATGGTAGCAACAGCAACAACAACTACAGCAATAACAATATATTTTCTTCTTTCGCAACAGTTTTGTATATTCCTATCTTTTCTAATTAGTATATTTTCTTCACCTGCAATCTAGCTCCCAGTCCGTTAATCACTTACCTATGTCAATATTTGTTAAAATTCCTTAACTTCAACTTAGATTCCTTAACAGCAGTAATAGTAGCAGTTGTACTCCTACTACTACTACCACCATCATCACCACCACCACCACCACCACCACTACTACCACCACCACCACC
>NC_068988.1:65806949-65807498 GCF_001194135.2 Octopus bimaculoides | reverse complement strand
TACCACCACCACCACCACCACTACTACTACTACTACTACTACTACTACTACTACTACTACTACTACTACTACTAGCGCCGCTGCTGCTGCTGCGACTATTGCGAACGCTACTGCCACTACTGCTATATAAACTTTACTGTATTATAGCCCTCCTCTGTATTATGGCCCTGCTTATGTACTTGAAGACAGAGAGAGAGACAGACAGACAGACAGACAGTCAAGTAGATAGGTACAGACAGATAGATAGATTCAAACAGATAGATAGATAGATAGATAGATGGATAGATAGATAGATACATTTCTTTTATTAGCCACACAGAGCTCAACAAAGATGGGACAAATACAATGTAGAGCTTTTCTTTTTGGGAGGGGGAAGGAAGAAAATAAAAGGGGGAGGGGTCGATCAAAAGGGATCATAGGAAGGGGAAAAGGGGGAGTTCGATCAAAAGGGATCGAAAAAAAAAAGGAAAGGCCAATCAATAGGGATCGTGTATCACACAGTAATGTTCTCGTGTAAAAAGAGGGGAGGACAGTTTAGGTTTAGCCGTG
>NC_068988.1:65793708-65799745 GCF_001194135.2 Octopus bimaculoides | reverse complement strand
GTATATATATAAATACACACACATATATATACACACACACAAGATATATATCACGTAATATATATGTATATAGATGTATTTATTATATATGTCTAAATATTTTCACATATACACACCTATACATATCTATATATTATATATTCATATATACACAGCTATACAACCACATATATATACATATATACATACATGTGTACGTACATACATACAAGCATACATACATACATGCATGCATACATACATACATACGTACATACATACATACATACATACATACATACATACATACATATTTACATCATAAGCAGTTGTTCGAAAATGTCATTACGGTGGAATCACGATGAGACAAGATATCATAGGTAGGACACTCTATATTAAAATCCCACCGAAGGATAACTACGAGGACAAAGAAATAGGAACCCACAGTATGGTAGAAGCCATAGCCACTCATAACGAAATGGAGTGCCGGTGGAATGTCCCAGTGAAAACCTTGATAAAATGTAAGCACAACACGCCTGATATAATGATTTGGGATTGAGAAGAGAAACTGATTGCTCAGCGGATGTTAACACAAAGCTGAAGATCAGTGAAAAAGTTAATACCTACGCTGGACTATTGAGAAATCTTCAGTTACTCTATCCAGATTACAAGTTCAGGTTTATACATGTAACTATTGGGGTCCTGGTATATGTAACACACTGTCTAAATACCAATCTTGAGAAAATAGGCTTCTCAAAGCCAGAGTTGAGAAAGCTAATTCGAAGACTACAAATCCAAACCATCACTGGAACTGTAAAACTCTGTAAAACTTTCGAAGTTTATCATTTAAATGTATATGAGCATGTCTAGATATTTAACTATATGCATGAGAATACACACACACATAAAACAAAATCTACACATCTGCACGTATACATCCATACATACATACATACACACACACATTCCTACATACATACATACATACATACATACATACATACATACATACATACACACATACAAAAATACCCTGTTGTTGATGTTGAAATTCCATGAATGTACCTTAGATCTTGGTTAGAAACCGGCTCTTTCTCTATTAGCAAAAAGTCTTGAAATAAAGCTGAATAATGACATACATACGTATGTCTGTACATTTATGCATAAATGAATACATAGATACGCATGTGTGTGCGCGTACCTGTATGTATCTTTGTATGTATAGATGTAGGCGTGTATGTATATTTGTACGTATGAATACTCGTTTATAGAGTTGTGGCATTCATGCCTTTTCTATTTCTATTTTAGACATGTACCATAGATAGAAACCTGTTTTTTCTAGTTTTTAATTCCATGTCATTCCATTGACTTATTAAGATATCAAATATGAAATTTTAATACTGGGCCCAAGAAAAGTCGAGGCTCTAATGTTGTGTTAAAAATTTTAAGGACTGAAGTACCATGATATTATTCTGGGTGAGGAAAATGTCTTATTGTGCATCTCACCTTCTGACTCGAACATAACTCCCTACTTCCGGTTTTCTTTCAATCAAATCCAATGGTAATTGTTTAGATGCAGCAACTATTGCACTTTGATAGAATTATCTTAGGCCTAGCGATTTGTTTCGATGCAATCAAATGTGTACTCCACCTAAATCATCCAAGACCTAGTTTGTGTCATCGAAACCAAATCTACGTTCCAATGTATACAACAACTGTATTTATAATGGCTCTTAAACAGAAACTCTAGCTTCACAGCTGTGCATTTATTTTTACACTAAATATATAACAAAATTATGATTCAAAACCTTGCCAAGATCTTCTCAGCTGTTAACACATTGGCAATGTCTATAAAATTTTGTTACAACATAACTTGGAAATATACATAACTTGAATAGATGTAAGCTTACCTTTTCAGAAAGCTTACATTTGTTATGCAATTTCATTAACTCATATACAGTTTCACAAAGAATTGTATAGCAAGTTCTGATAAGTGTGCCTTTGGGTTTGTCATTAGTTTTTGGTTACATGCGGTGGCTGTCGTTCATCACTTGGCGGTATTTTGGCTTACGAAAAGTTTAAGGATACTCTAAGATAAGATCAGAATTGAGGATATATTGAGTTTCTTTTTTTTTATTTTTGGATCTACATCAATATTGAGCCTGTGGCTGTTTTAGTTAATATAAAATTAGAAGTTTCGACAAATGGATAACCACTGGATATACCCACTTTTGGCGTACTGTGTAAGTGAACCAAAATGGAGAGGTGATTAAAATTGGAAAATTAATAAAAGCCCATTTTATGCTAAGGAATGAGAGTGACACACGATTTTATCAAGGAAATAAAAGAAATAATTTAAGGGTGATAATTTTTACAGGTTTCATCACAGGTGTTCAACATTTGATAATAATTGAAATGTAAAAAACACATAAATATTTAAAAAATCAAAATTATCACCATATCTAGTGTTTCAATAAATTCAGTTCTACTAGTGTAAAACAGATGAAACTTAAACCTCTTCTTGGCGTATCAGCTAGAAAATACGAAAACACAGCATACTGTGTGTGTCACATTACAACTGCCTTTAGGCACTCGACAGTATTTGCTCTATCAACTCAGATGTTCACACCTTATTACATTTCAAGACCGTAATACATTAATGGGAACTGCTTCCACAATACAATTATTTTATCGTAGCGGCATCAGAAGAATAAATTTTGATTAGTGAAGGAGAGGCAGAGATAGTACGTCGGGTGACATGTGTGTGTGTGTGTGTGTGTGTGTGTGTGTGTGTGTGTGTGTGTGTGTGTGTGTGTGTGTGTGTGTGTGTGTGTGTGTAGCTGTAAAATATAGAATATAACTAGACATAATAAGGATAATATATTTGATTTAATGAAATGGAAAACTCTCCTGATCTGCTGGAAATCGCTACACAATTTCACTCAAATCAAACATTACGACTTCAAACTAAAGGATTACATTATGATTAGAAAATATTGGTGTGGTCGGTCTGCGCTGAACTGGAGTTAAAGAACTAAAACAACAATACAGTTTAGATAAATTAGTCCTATGTGCACTTTATGATAAATTGAAGTAGGATGGTTACAGTTTGACAGCTTTTTCTCATAGGTATGCTCTATCGGGGATGACCTGCTTGTCAGTCACATCAAGTTTACATATATTAACATACATTTCCTCCGTTAATTTCGAACTCTCAGCTTACTCATTCAGGACTAATTAAATCACGTTTCTAACTCTAACATCTTTATGCACACAAATATGTGCATATGTGTGTGTGTAAATATATATATGTACGTATACACACATACATATGCATATATGTATATACATACATATATATATATATTTATATATGTGTGTATGTATAAATATAAATAGATATATAGATAGTAAGAGAGAGAGAAAGAGAAAGAGAAAGTGAATGATAAATAATAGATGGTTATATATGTGTGTATGTGTTTATGTGTGTATACAAAGATCCCCCGCGTTATGGCCACGTCAAATTACGGGATTTCGCACTTGCGGAAATTATAAAGTATAACCATTAATTTCGGGATACGGTCAGTAATTTTGTTTTTACGGAACTATCATCACGTTGCATACATAGATGCACACACGTGCACCTATGTACGTATAATGTACATAACGTCAGTATATATATGTATATGTATATGTATGTAGATAGATACTTATTACAATAGATATCAGCATCTACGCCAACATACTTATGTGCATGAGTGTGTATGTATGGGCGCGCGCGCGCGCGCGTGTGTGTGAAGTCAAAAGAGCAAGAGACGAATTGCCTATAAAGTCTGTTGCCCTTTCTGTTAACTGTGATCATATAGTGCTGTCTGTTTCTCAGTCCTTCGTCTTTTCATCCCATTTCATTATTGCTTCATTAGGGATAAGACAATTTTCCGCTCTCACAAATCAAATCCTTCCTGGGTCATTTTTCTTCTTTTTTGCTATATATTTGTTGTTGATAATTAATCACCACTGCTGTTGAATTCCCCTTCAATTTAAGATACCTGCAAAGAAGCTATCATATAGACCTGAAGGTATCAGTGCGAAAAGGAACCGTAAAGAGATTACCCTGGATATTAAAATTTGTTTTAAGAACTAATTTATATATCGCCAAAGTATAAAATTTTACAACGTCTTCAGTGAGAACAAAACGTGACAACAGAGAGAAAATTATGTCAAGTGCTCAAGAAGCTATTCCGTTTAACTGTCCGGACCTTACTTTACCATAAATCTAATGTAATGCCTAAAATTGAACAACACTTGAGTATATGGATCGAGGTCAGAATCGGCGTAATGTGGCGATAAACACGATGATAATTCAAAAAACAGCGAAAAGTTTATATGACGATTTGCCGAAATAGAAACGTGAAATTTCTTATGAAAAACCACTTTTGCCTAATGAGTGCTGATTTGAAAGGTTTAAGAAGAGATCATGAATTTGCACAACATTTGAGATCGCTGATACAGAGGATGCTACTAATTATCCTGGGCAGTTGAAGAAAATGATTGTTGAAGGGAACTATACACCATATCAAGTATGCAATGTTCAAAAGACTGAATTTTCTGAAAGTGCCTACCTACTAGAACTTATATTTCCCGAGAAGAAAATCACCACCAGGATTTAAGGCTTCCAAATATCGTCTGACACTTCTTTTGTGAGGAAATGCTGCTGGTAATATGAAGTTAAAGTCCCTTACTCGCGTATCACTTCGAAAACTCAAGGGCTTCCAAGGGTTGCACAAAGTTCAATCTACCTCTTATTTTGCATTCAAATGAGAATGGATGCGTGACTAAGAGCATTTACAAAAAGTGATTTACAAATGTTTTTCGTCCTGCTGTAAAAAGTTACAATGCCAGGCATATTTCCAACAAAGTATTGCTTCTTTTAAACAATGCACCGAGCCACCCAGTGAAATTAGATGACCTTTCTGATAATATATCTTTTGCTCCAGACAATGGATCAAGGTATGATAGCAAACCTCAGGGTATATTACATGAAAACTGTCAAACAACATATGAAATCAATTGACAAGGAGGATAAATCTACAGTTAGATGTTTCTGGAAGAAATCCAATATAATGAACGCTATGGATGATATAGTTGAGTGATGGTATGAAGTGAAACCTTCAACTGTCAATAGAGCTTGGAAAATATATAGCCAGACTGTAACCATGACGTTAAAGTTTTCCTCAAGCAGAAAGTCTACATCACATTTGGAAAGATATTGTTTCACTTCCAAAGGATGTAGGATGATGTGAGTGAGTTGCTAGTGAACCAGAGAGAAATCTTATCTAACGAGGAATTGATAATGTTAGAAAAAGAACAAGCTAATATACACAACAATATGGAAATTCTAACTTGACAACCAAAAATATTGTTAAACGGTTCACACTTATAGAGAAAGTTCTGCAGGTTTTACTGATTATGATCTTAATCGTGAATGTAACATAATAATTACAATGAGCTCATTTCCTATATTGAGCTGTATAAAGAGATGATGCGTCATAAACAACTTTGGATAAGATTTTCACCCCTCAAACTGATGTTCGTGATAATGAACTATAAAATAGTAAATATTGCCCCTTATCCTCCGAAACCACCCCTCCCACTATAATCAACATCGCACGTTGTCAGAACGTGCCCTTACGATATTACGATTCTTATTAATTCCCTAATTTCTTCTTCTTGAGATGTCTTTTATGCATCAATACTGTACTATGTATATTCAGAAATAGTTATCTCCATCTATGAAGGTAATCACGCTATTTGTCCTCTGTTGTCTCCCTGTGCTCATTTATTTTTATTGAAAATGTCAGTAGAAACGCAATCTCACTTAACAATAAGAAATCATTCAGAAAGTTAATTTCGCATTAGGGAATTTCTCGTTACACTCAAATTATCAGGAACGCATAACTTTCGTAAAGCGAGAGATACATATATATACATATATGTATCTCTCGCTTTACGAAAGTTATGCGTTCCTCTGTGTGTGTGTGTGTGTGTGTGTGTGTGT
>NC_068988.1:65791644-65793455 GCF_001194135.2 Octopus bimaculoides | reverse complement strand
TATATATATATATTTATATATATATATATATATATACACATAATCTTTAATGCTCTATTACTTGTTTCAGTCATTTAACAGCGGCCATACTGGTGCACGATTTGAGGGGTTTACTCGAACAAATCGTCCATATTCACATACGTATTTATGACTACATGTGTGTGTGCGTGGTGTGTGCGTGTTCCTATACGCTTGTGAATGTTCATGGATATATGAATAAACCAATGTATATTTTACAGGAACATGACTTAATTTACTTAGTTAATTTTGAATTACATATTAATATTGGTATTAGCATTTGCAACAAGGCCATCAGTTCAGGATGGGGGTAAATCGATTACATCGACCTCAGTACTCAACTGGTATTTATTTTTTCGACGCCGAAAAGATGAAGGAGACAGTCGACCTCGGCGGAATTTGAACCCATAACCTAAAGAAAGACAAAATGCCATTAAGCATTTTGCCGGGCGTGCTAACAATTCGTCCAGCCGTCGCTTTAGAATTACATAATAATATTAGTTTCAAATTTTGGCACAAGGCCAGTAATTTTGCAGGAGGTGGATAGTCGATTACAACAACTCTTAGTTCGACTAGTACTTATTTTCTTGACACCGAAAGAATGAAAAGCGAAGTCGACCTTGGTGAAATTAGAACTCTGAACGTAAAGTTGGATGAAATGCTGTTAGGCATTTCAGCCGGCGTGCTAACGATTCCGCCAGCTTGCTACGTTATTAAATGATTAATATTCTTTTCTATTCTAGGTACAAGGCCCAAACTTTGGCGGGAGAGAGAGCCAGTCGATTAGATTGACCCAGTATGCAACTGGTACTTGATATATCGACCCTGAAAGGATGAAAGGCAAAGTCTACATCAGTGGAATTTTAACTCAGAACGTAAAACCAGACGAAATACCGCCAAGCATTTCGGCCGGAATGCTAATGTTTCTGCCAGCTCGGTGCCTTATTAAATAATTAATATTAATAAGTGTAATAATTATTTAAAATTTTTGCCGCAAGGGCAGGTGGGGGTGAGTCGATTACATCGACTCTAGTGTCCAACTGGTACTTATTTTACCGACCCTGAAAGGCAAAGTCGACTTCGGTTGAATTTGAACTCAGAACGTAGTGACGTGCAAAAACTGTTAAGCATTTCGTCCAGCGTGCTAACGATAGTGCCAGCTCGTCGCCTTACCAGATAACTGTGATAATGACATTATAATTAATATCTATTTTAATTTATTATAAAAATTAAACAATCAATATTATTATAAAAGCTATCATTAATGATAAGAAAATCGATGATGCACGTGTACGTATGAGTATATGCATGCATTTGTTTGTGCATTTGTGTGTGCGTCTGTGAGTGTTTGTTTGTGCGTGTGTGTGTGCGTGTGTGTGTGTGTGTGTGTGTGTGTGTGTGTGTGTGTGTGTGTGTGTGTGTGTGTGTGTGTGTGTGTGTGTGTGTGTGTAGATTTATAAATTTACGATATGCCGTTTTCTTCAGTTGCTAGTTGCATATGGATTCATAATCATACATAAGTTTCCTTAACTGATCTTACAAAATCCAGCTGGAAACATCTGTTCATATATGTATTGATGGATGTATACCAATAATTCCGCATAAAGATGTATGCTTTTGAGCGTGTATTCATATATATATACGTGTGTGTGTGTATACACATATATAAACACATATACGTATCTACATATATATACATACATACAGAGCCATAAATATATACATATACAAACAGATCTATATATACGTATACATACAAAGTTATATTTATATATATATATATATATATATAT
>NC_068988.1:65788896-65790769 GCF_001194135.2 Octopus bimaculoides | reverse complement strand
TATATATATTCATATTCTCAATGATGGTATATCCACAGAAAAATTAAATTTGGAAAAAATATTACGTGTAAAGATTTGTATCATTATTTTAAAGCAGGTGAAATGTAATCCTTTGATCGTCAATGAGATTAGCTGAAACGCGTAGATATCCTGGTGTTAAGTAATTTGTATCCAGAATGAGAAACAACAAATATGTACGTATATTTCTTCCACGTGTGCATACGTTTTTGTGTATGCGTTTAGGAATGTTCTTATGTACGTGCTAGAATGTGATATGCTGTGCGATATGTGTGTGTGTATGTATGCATGTATATATGTATGTTTGTATGTATGTATGTATGTATGTACGTATTTATGTATAAGAAGTTAAGGATTTTGTACAAAGATTTGAGTATGTAACTGCATCTGCGTGAGCCTGAAGATATAGATATGTATGTATGTATGTGTGTGTGTGTTTGTGTGTATGTGTGTGTGTGTGTGTGTGTGTGTGTGTGTAGTGGAATTAGATTGGTAGATCTATACCCAAGATTGCCACAGGTATTCCAGTATGTCTACCTATTTGAAAGATCATTCGCTCACTTTACTCTCCTTCGTATAAGTGTGTTCTGCATACTTAACATACGACTTGTCACCTTGTTGGGATGATACGTGCAAACATATATATGTTGTTTGTGTTTGTGAGTAAATGTATGTATATATATATGTGGGTATCGATATAAGTATGTATATATGTAGGTATGTACGTACGTAGGTATTTATGAATGTATGAATGTATGTTAATATGAATGAATGAATGAATGAATGAATATAAATGTGTATAACAGTTTTTGTATGTATTAGTGTATATATGTACGTATATATGTTTGTGTCTATGAATGTATCTAGGTAGGTAAATATGTAAATCCCGCTGGAGATATCTCCCGTTAATCGGCTGTTAACACAAAATTCCACATCGCTTGTGAGCCGTCAGTTTTCTGTGAGGAAATCGTCCATGCATTATCCCAATTGCTTTCTAGAGTTGCTCAGCGTAGAAATAGACACTGCAATTTGAAAATCTAACAGTGAAATGATGTAATAGTTATTCTCTCTAAGGAAAATGGGAGACATTTTCTCTTTCAACAAGTTTCTAATAGAGAGAAAGACTAGCTCACACTTCCTATTTCGTCATAGAACATACTTCGGTACGTTAGAGGAAAAAAAGACAGGTTAAAACTAGATAAACACTGAAAGTTTTTGATTCACACTAGACTGAAGCGGCATCATAATCATCAACAAAGACAGATAAGAATATAGGCACGTACACATGCTGATATTTTTATATCTAGGTGTGTGTGAGTGTGACTGTTTCAGTACGTGTTTAAGTAGCAAGAAAAAATAAATAACAACAGAAAAATGTATAGGTTTTCAGAAAGAAAAAAAAAGGGTGTAACAGACACAATTATACTTTGTTTATTCATACATACAAAAATACATGCATACATACACATACCCGGACATACCCACACATGTATGTGTGTGTGTGTGTGCGTGCGTGCGCGTGTATGTGTGTGTGAGTGTTTACTCGTATTCTTGTACATGTACGTACATTATTGTGATTATGTGTGTCAGCCATAATTAAAGGAGGTGAGAGAAGCAGACAGATAGAGAAAGAATAGATATAGATAGAGAGGGAGACAAAATAATTAAGAGAGAAAACATGAGGATTAAATGAGGAGCAAAGATTAATTACATGGGTTAATAAGATGCATATCTCTCTACACCCCACTACCTCGCACGGATGAGAGAGAGATTAGCGATGTTTTGATTTATATCTCTTACAACATAGGAAAAAAGTGTCCCGTCACTCCAAACGAAGCTATATATATATATATAT
>NC_068988.1:65777388-65788516 GCF_001194135.2 Octopus bimaculoides | reverse complement strand
ACGTATATGTGTATATGTGTGTATACAGTATATAAACATGCGTTTATTTGTACAGCCGCCGATTATTATGACGATAATGTTAATAATAATAATAATAATAATAATAATAATAATAATAATAATAATAATAATAATAAACAATGATTTATATTTGCTAGCTGTGCATAAATTTTCTCTTCAGCTACATTGATATTTGACACATCGTATCAACAATGATATCATTTTAGTTAAGATTTATCGTTAAGTGTTACTATCATCGCTTTGCTTGTTCCGTTGTAGTAATTCATAGAATCTTCCTTCAAGTGTCATATTTCCCAGAATCTACAGATAAGCACCACAAGCTACATGAATGTTGTCTATGTCCTGCTGATAAGAAATTTGTCCCATGACGCTTTAACAAATGGATTATTGTTATTGTTGCTGCTGCTGTCGTCATCTTCATCATCATTATTATTATTATCATTATCATTATCATTATTAATAATAATAATAATAATAATAATAATAATAATAATAATAATAATAATAATAATAATAACAACAACAACAACAACAACAATATTGATTAGTTGATGACCAATAAATATTGTGATCTTTAGAGGTTTGCCTGTATTTTTAGTCGACTCTCTTCTTACCTTTCCTCTATCTCACACTCTTCCCAGGACACACACACGCACACACATGTACAGAAAGAGAGAGAGAGAGAGAGAGAGAGAGAGAGAGAGAGAGCAAGAGAGCAAGAAGGAAAGGCAGTATGAGAAGGAAAGTAATACTTTGTATGTATGCAAATACACACGTATATGCTTGTCTCAGTGAGTGTATATGCATGTGTGTGTGTATGTACGTACATATGTAAGTAAGTATGCATGCTTCTATCTGTGTATGAGTGCATGTATGTATGTATGTGTGTATTATGTATGTATGTGCGTATGTATGTATGTATGTATGTATTGTATTGTATTGCCAGTATATTTGTTTAATGTAATTGCTCGCCTAATTTGTTACTGATGTTATCAGATAAATTTCGAATTTATGTTTTTCTGATAAAGTGAGTGTATATGATGTGAAAGTTAAGAGGGAAGCAAAATCGTGTAGCTATTGGTTACTATGGTTTCCGTGAGATTCGGTGAAAGGTGACGATTGATTGTGATGAAGTTAGAAGGGAACTGCTGTCATTCCATCACTTCTTGTAAATTTCTCTCTTTGATTCATATGTAAATCACACTCTACGCCTGTCTACGCACATCCTTTCACTTGTTGGATCTTATTTATACAGAAACAGCTTGTCGAATCAACGAGGGCTCCTTTGATTATAGGTCCATGTCATCAGAGCAAACTTGGACCTGAATTATGCCGTTAACATCACGAACAACTATCTAGGAAAAGTCATCATATCTTTGATGAAGATTGTTTGATGAACATTTGCATATTCCAGAACAACATTATAGCTGAAGTGTAAGAGTTCACTGGATACTTCCACTTGCGAGAAACAGTTGCCATGTTTCATCAAAATATATCCTAACAAAATAGAATAGGAACCACTAGACATTACAGTCAGAGGTAGAATATATTTGGAAAGAAAAGACGCGATTAAATGCTTCTTCTCATGTTCGTTGTATCGAAAGCAACTTGGAGTTATATAGCCATATACGAAGAGTACAAACACACAATATAGACTTTAGTTTTTTTCTTTAAAGAATAAAAGTGTATATATGCTAAAATAATAGTGTACTTTACTTTAATTGCCAATTTATCTAACTTGGTTATATTGCTTCGAAACCACAGATTTAGTGTTGGTGAGAATTGTCAATTTTCACCATATTGTTATCGAAAGAACCAAGCAATTTTAGTTGAAATTACGCTGATGTTATAAAGAATCGGAAAGAAACAAAACTTTTAATAGTATTTGCATTGTTTGATATTCTTAAATAAATATCTATTGCAAAATTGATACGTATGCATGTAACTATTTACCAAAGTGTCACAACTATTGCTAAAGCAAGCTGAATAGAAATAGCAATGCATCTAATTCTAAAATCTAATTCTAGTTATAAAGGTGTGTACTTGTATATAACTGTAATATCAGTTGACGAGAAAGCTCGAACTGGAAGAAATACTATAACATTTCCTAGCATTCTTTTGGAGTATTTAGCACTATTAGATTCATAAAAACAAATAAAATATAAACAATTGCAGCGTTGAAGATTTTTATAAGCTATGCGACCTATTCACTGACAAAATTCCGTACTGCTTTGGATCAATTCCTTAGTCTTTATTCACATTCTGCTTCATTGATCCCCTGCCGAATGACGTTGGCGGAAACTGGTCAGATACATGAAGTTAGAAAATAGTTACAAAGGCTTCGTGTCGTCTTTGCTGTTGCAATTATCTGTACGAAGTAATTTCACCAAATTTACGTTACTAAACTCTAGGGAAATATATCTAGGCGCAAAATATCTTATTTTGTAATTCATCTAAAATTATGAACCTTTGAGACTAGTAAATAAATGAAACCAATATTTTGAAAGAAAAAGACAGCAAGAACAGTGTATCAGCAGAAATTGCAGATAGCCAGACTTCATGAATTCCAATTTGTTAATCCTCTCATTTCATTTAACATTAGTATTAACTTTATTATAATCGATAATATGAATACCAGTCATACTATAGGGTTATATAGATAGCATCAGTAAGGTGAGATCATCATCATCATCATCATCATCATCATCATTATTATTATTATTATTATTAGTATTATTATTATTATTATTATTATTATTATTATTATTATTATTATTATTATTATTATTATTATTATTAATATTATTATTATTTTTATTTATGGTTTCTTTTCATTATAACTTTAATTCAGCTGCCTTAATACCGGGCATTCTCCGGAGGCCAAGAGTAGCGAGGGCACTTTTCTTTTGCTATGCATGCTAAAATTATCACCACATTCATTCCATTTTAGATGGAGAGTGCTCTCCGTAGTTTATGAGCTGTACCAATCAAGGTTATCTTTTGTAGCTCACGGAGACTGGAGTTAACAGGGAGTTGCTTAATATACTTCTCAGCTCCCTTCTTTATCATTCCAATTCACCAATTACTACTGGTGTTACCGTAGTACTAAACTTCCACATTTTTGTGATTTCCATTTGCAAATCTTTAAAGTAGAAAGATTTTCGTATTCCTTTCTTGAGACATTTTGATCTTGTGGGACAGACATAGCTATTAGCAGACAACTTCCTCTGCTGTAATCCTTGATCGCAATGTCTAATCGATTGGAGTCAAGTTTTCTGTCTGCTTGTATTGGGAAGTTCCAAAGCATAGTGACACCCTCGCCATTTACTACATCCTCTGGATGGTGCTTGTACCACTTATCATGGAATTTAAATTTGTAATAATTTCAAACATTTCAGTGGATGCACTTCCCTAGTCTGTCATGTCTTATGGGCAGCCAGAAACAACATGATCAATTGTCTCTGTGAATTTTCCGCAAATTCTGCACGAGAAGTCATATCCATTTTTAAGGACGTTTGCATGGTAATTTCTGGTAGGTAAGCTCTGATCTTGCGCTGCAATAACAAAACTTTCTGTTTCCTCTTTCAGACCTGTCGCTTGTAGCCATTGATGTGTTAGATTTTGATAAATATCTGGCTTGGACAGGCTGTTAGTGTATTTTCCATGCAGGATATTGACTTTCCAGCTGTCATCGATATTATGCATGCAAGCCTTCTTTTCTTTTTGTTTAATGTTTTTTTGCATCAGTGATAGGTTTGTCACTATTTGGATCTCGTTGGTGTTTCTGATTGTTAATATCGAAATCAGCGTCAGTATTTGAGTGCCTTGGGTCACTTGTAGGCTAAGAGGCTTTTTTAAATTTCGTACTAAGCTTCATGACCGAAGATATTTTGGAATCTTCATGCTTCAGTGCAGTTCGTAAGTGCACATCACGTGTTGCTGTTATTATTATTATTATTTTATGTTTGACTTTTGTTTTGCATTTGTACAAGTTGGATCCAAGTCTCACCCAGAGACCTCAAGAGACAACAAGTTAGAAGTTCATGTAGTATTATTATTTTTATTATTATTATTATTATTATTATTATTATTATTATTATTATTATTATTATTATTATCATCATTATCATCATCATCATCATCATTATTTTAAAGAGAAGAGCAGTGATCTTACAGAATGGTTAGTACGCCCGACAGAATGCTTAGCGATATTTCGTCCGTGATTACGTTCTGAGTTCAAATTCCGCCGAGGTCTACTTTGCCCTTCATCCTTTCGGGGTCGATAAAATAAGTACCAGTTGAACTCTGAGATCGATGTAATTGACTTAGCCCCTCCCCCAAAACTGCTGCCTTGTGTCAATATGATTACCAGTCATATTATTGGGTTATATTGTAGCACTCCGTCGGTTACAACGACGAGGGATCCAGTTGATCTGATCGACGGAACAGCCTGCTCGTAGAATTAATGTGCAAATGGCCGAGCACTCCACCGACAGGGCTACCCTTAACACAGTTCTCGGGGAGATTCAGCGTGACACAGAGTGTGACATGGCAGACACTTTGAAATACAAGTACAAGAGAAACAGAAAGAAAGAGTGAGAGAAATTTGTGCTGAAAGAGTACAGTAGGGTTTGCCACCACTCCCTACCGGAGCCTCGTGGTGCTTCAGGTATTTTCGCTCAATAAACACTCACAACGCCCGGTCTGAGAATCGAAACCGCGATCCTTTGACCGCGAGTCCGCTGCCATAACCTCTGGGCCATTGCGCCTCCATTGGGTTATAAAGGTAGCAACAGTAATGTGAGATTATTCTCATATTAAGGAGAGCATCGAGCATCGTTAGCATGTCGGACAAAATTTCTTAACGGCATTTCTACCAACGTTCCGAGTTCAGTTCTCGCTAAGGTCAACGTTGCCTATCATCTTCTTGGGGGTCGATAAAATAAGTATGAGTTGAGCTCTGAGGCCGATCTAATCGACTTACTCGCTTTCCAAAACTTGCAGGCCTCGTGTCTAAAATATAAAGTATTATTTTCATAAAATACTTGAAGACCAAAATTGGTAATGTCTTCTAGTTGTTTAACAATCTTGTACTCTGTTGTATTTAGTTGCGATATAAATTACCGAAGGAGTTTGCTTGTGTATTTTTGCTGCCCACAGTTACGTGCTACGATCAGTTCTCTTTCAATATTTTGGTAAACAGTAGCGGTCTTTTATGCGTTTTTCACCGAAGATATTTTATGCCAGTTAACTTATAAATACATGTCATTATACCACGAAACTTTCGTTTCGTGGTATGACCACAAGATTTTTTAAGTACCGACTGCATTGACATATTTACGGCATTACAACGTAAATAGACAATACGACAAATTACTGGTTGTTTCTACACAACTAGTACACATCCCATGTAATTAAATGAAGAGACTGCACCAAATTTTGAACTTTGGTAAGATTATCAATACTTGAAACATCAAAGCGAAATTCTGAATAAAGCACTCAGAGTGAATTACTTCAGCCCTTCACATTCATAAGTATCTAACTTGAAAACTATAATGGTCCCAAGAGTGGAAAAATGAAAGCCTAATAGAAAACATTTTCTATTATTTTGCTTTCTCTTCAAACAGAATTTTGTGTCTTCTTAATCATAATCTTCAGAATCAAGAAATCCCTTGTGCCATTCTAAAATAAACAATTATTGAATGTGGGAATTCCATAATTAACTAGAATATCTTCTCCACCAAAATAGTACATTTTCAAAAACCTGTTAAAAAAATATTTTCTTTATTAAATTTCTTAAGTTAGAAGCCACGAAATTATCTCAACGTACAAACATGCATGTACACACAGATATATCCCAACAGGTACATTGATGTGCATATACACGCGTACGTACACATATATGCGCCTGCACAAACACACCCATGTATACCAAAATAGTCACGCGAATAAGCAAAAATAGACTCGCACAAGATAGTTGGGACGGAATACTCCAGGACGCACATGCACGTGTAAACGTTTGACCAGACAGGATGACATTTAAAGACAAACTTCAAACGAATCCACACGATGAAACAAGGAAAGAAAGTATGTCAAATATAATAGATTTTCCAGTGAGTCTTGGCCGCGTGTAAGCCTTACACCAACGGCAGTCGAAAGTGCGGTATTTTTTCTGTATATCATTTTTCACACTTTATAATTGAGTAACTTATACACGCGTATTTGTATGTGCGTGCATATATACATGTGTACAAATGATTGTATATATATACGAGTGCAAGACTCTACTTGTTGTAATTGTCTCGTTCCTTCATATATATATGAATGTATATACGTTTATATATCTGCATGTGTAGATGTGTCTGACATACAGGAGGGTGTATTTGTGTATATATAACTTACTTGTATATTCAAGTTTTGCGGCGAATGTGAATGCTTTACGGTTTTTTTGCGTATGTGTTTTATTTGTATATATGTCTATCCGTGTATGCATGTGCATGTGTGTATAAACTACTACGTTTTGTATATCCGCGTATGTATGTGTATGTGCGTATAGAGATGTGTATATGAACATAATCTTGCGTGCGTTTTTGCGTATGTGTTTTTATTTGTATATACGTCTATCCGCGTAAGTATATGCATGTGCGTATAAACTACGTTTTGTATATCTGCGTATGTATGTGTGTGCGTGTAGAGATGTGTATATGAGCGTAGTGATGCGTGCATGGGTATATATGCGTGTGTATGTGCGTGTATGCTTAGACATATATATGTATATATGTGTGTTTGTATGTATATGTACACGCGTGTGTAGGTATGTATATAGATACATACACATACATGTGTGTATGTGTGTGTGAGCGTACGTGTATGTGTGTATATGTGTGCATATGCGGATTCTATGAACGAAGTTTTACTTTCCCCATGCCTGTTGGAGTAATCTCCCTTTATTCAACGGCTGTTTTCATAGGGTTTTTGTTTGTCTAAATAACTGATGAGATGCCGAAGCAGACTTCAGCCCCGGCATCCGAAACTCTGATTTTATTATGACAACCAACTAATTGTCACATATTACATATATATAAGTGTGTGTTTGTGTGTGTGTGTGTGTGTGTGTGTGTGTGCGTGCGCGCATGTGTGTGTGTACATATGTACATACATGTATACATACATTACATACATATACATGCATTTATATGAATGGTTAGAGAGATAGATACCTACATAAGTACATAGATATAGAAATGGATATATGCTGGTGTGTGTTTGTGTGCGTGTGTGTGTGTGTGTGTGTGTGTGTGTGCGCGTGTGTGTATGTGTACGTGTGTGTGTGCGTATCACATGTTCTTATTCATTTGCAGATTAAAAACTGTACCTACTTGATTCAACAAAGAAATTGTCAGAACAATCGACAATAAAATATTTGTAACTAAAGATGAAAACTCTGTAAAGTAGGACACTTTTTCAAAACATACATACATTTGTAGTTCTGAGAATGTATCCTTTATGAATCAACACATATTTTTCATCTTGTCTGGAATTATATTGTAAGCCTGTCATACTAAACTATATCTTTGCTCTTAATTTATACACAAAACACTTTCTTATCTGTTTATGTCTCTTTAAAAAAAAGAATACATATTTGCTTCCTGGTCGAAGTAAGGAGATACAGTGTAACAGATTGGATATATATTTTTAGCTTTAAAGTGAATGAGCTTTGAGTGAATTAGGAGTGTCTAGTTTTTCGCTTGTTTCTTATTGCTATATTAGTGTACGATTCCGAATGCGTTTGAAAAAGAAAACCACAAAATTGCATGTTTGCCAAAGAAGAATGTTTGTCGTGATTAAAGCTGGACACCTGAAGTCGGAATCTCTTCCTCGATCGTCCTTTGTCCGATGACCTCCTCAGCCCTCGCTACGAACAATGCTTCTCCTTACCATCCAGTAACTTATAGTATTATTCATTCTCCACCTTATTGCCACTAACGTAAACATACAAACACTCTGCACTTCCACCATATAATTTTACTTCTAGTTCCACAAATCTGTTAACTTCTGTGCCTGTAAGTGTTTCTCGAAACTCGTCACCAATTACCTTGGTATCTTATTTGCATCTCTAATAGTGGTTTTCTCTTCCCACATACCCGACGGCAACTACTCTCTCCAATTATTTAACTCCTGCTCCTTCCAGCTTGGGGTTTATCGCCTCAATTTTACAGTGGAAATCATCACGTATATACTGTCAAGCCTCACAACGGGAGCCTCTGCACCTTTCGCCACATCCTCAACTTCCGTATCATTCTTTTTTCTGACAACTTCTCAACGATTTTCCTTTTACTTGCGGATCCTATGAACTGGACTGGGATAGTCATGGGCACAAGAATGGTCCCCCAACTACTCCAATTTATTTGTAGACTACACTGAGTGACAAATATCTTTTTCCAGTTCACTAACTCAGAGCGATACGATAGTTATACTGATGGCAGTTTCGGCAACACTTTGCACTCATGTGAAGGGCTAAAATTGTCTTCCTCATTAGTTTTTTTCTCGTCTATTTCCATATCACTTCCTCCATCTCTCATAATTCCATTAATGTTTTGATCATTCCTATCTTTAACAACCATCTTAACCTCACTTATTCCACTTCTATTTTCCTCAAATCCATCGAGTGTAACTCCTACCTCAAATGTTTCTACCGTCCACAGCACTTACACCACATAGGCATCCCCTACACTCCTTTCAGGAATTTGAAATTCAGGACGTACAAATTGCCAATCAATTTATTCGACGCATTTATCCATCCGGAAGTATCCGTGCAGCCTTTTACCGCGCTCGATCTATTGACCCTACCACAGCCATTACTCCTCGGTACAAAACCCGACCCAGTGCATCTCTTTTCCCTTCAACTATCATCCAGTTTCCCTGTCCCGCCAGCGCAATAATCTCTACCATTTTCCGCCGTCTCGAATTTGACCCTACCACCTCCCGTTTGCTGTTCGCTTCACCATTGTTTCCAGCGTTTTTAGGAGCCCATAGTCTTCGCAGCCTTCTCATCTATAGCGCTTCTTTTCCCAGCTGGATCTCTTTCCCTGTCCCGTACCCACTTTCACAACACCCTCACTGGAGCCAACCAGCGTAACAAAGTTTTACGGGTAACTTCAGGTTCCTCCGACTTATCTGTGTCTCGACATCCCTACTCCGCTGAGAACTCCATCCGACACATTTTGGTCTTCAGTTTGACCTCAGATAGTGGATCTCTCACATTCTTGTTTCAAGATGGAACAGACACTAATCTTTCTAAAACCTTACACGCGTATAAGATTAGATTTTATACCCTCGCATTTCTAACATGCACTTCTACCTCTTATTTATTCCAGATATTATACACCTTATTCAAACACTCTCCTCTTTTCTCTTCTCCTTTGCAACCCCATCTGCACAATAATTCGTCGCAGACTGAACGCTTTCTCATTCAAC
Organism: Octopus bimaculoides; assembly: GCF_001194135.2. Taxonomy (NCBI): domain Eukaryota; kingdom Metazoa; phylum Mollusca; class Cephalopoda; order Octopoda; family Octopodidae; genus Octopus; species Octopus bimaculoides. Next base: position 65,779,018 of record NC_068988.1, on the reverse strand, counting down.
ACTAAGACATATATTGACATATCTAAATAATAGTTTCCACATACACACAAATCACATCCGCCACACATACATACCATTCACTTTTTACTGGAAAGCAATTGAATATTTTTGGAAAGGTTAAAAACAGAACTTAGATATGTAGGTATGTGGTTATGTGAAAATACTTCAAGAAGTGCTGACCATTCCCAGCATAGTTACGTGTTGCCCTTTGGAAAGACACAGCACACGTTCAGTCACCCTTCCAGAGATACGGTGAAGTCATGCGACTGCAGCATGGCGGATTGTGAAAAGATAGCGCAGAGAGCTCAACTGAGCCAGCGATACATCTTATATTGTGGCTGGCGGAAGAATTCTAGAATTTCAACGGTCAAGATCATCAAGGTCTATCAAGAAAGTAACTGCAATTCATCCATAGGGACAATACCAATGACTGTGTAATAATGAATAAAAGATTCACTATCACTCAGGCTCCCAATTTAAAATCATAATAATTGAATTGGGTGGCGACAGAGAATCATAAAATCCTCGACAGCAGCTCGACCGGAGAAGATATATAGAAAATTTGATATTTAGAAAAGCTGTTAACGTATTTAGAGTAATAAGTAGTTATGATATAGACATTTCGGAAATAACGTTTAGGAAATATGCTATATCTTCATTGAATTTAAGATACCGAAATATAGTAAATGGATATTTCTCTTTTACATTTTACATGTTTCAATCATTGCACTGCGGCCATGCAGGAGCACCGTCTTGAGAAATTTATCTGAACAAATCGAACTCAGTAACATATTTTCTTTTTTTTTGTGTGTGTGCTTTCAAGGACGATACTTATGTAATCGCTTGTTTTTTGCCGAACATTAAGTTACGGGGACGTAAGCAAAGCAATACCGGTTATCAAGTGGGAGAGCAAATAAAAAGACACAAATGCAGAATACTTTCTCACCTTTTGCCGCCCCCCTCTGTGTATGAGCCTGAGTGCTCAAATAAGGAAAGCAGTTGAGCATGCCCCTTCGTGGCTGACAATATGTGCATCTCTGATCACGAGCAGAAGTAGTGGGGGAGCATCACAGCTATGTCTTGAGATGAATTATTTGGGGCTTGGATAATTCACATCTGGAAACATGGATGTTTCATTCAACATCCTTAAATAACCCTTATTCAGGGAGCTTTTGAGCTGAAGAAAATTCTAATTGGGCCCCACTTGCAAGTTCATGCGCTGTTTATCTTGATATTAAATCACCATGTCGCGCACACATGGTTGCAATTCATGTGCCTACTGTACGCTTATCAGACGGATAGTCATGATGGGTATATTGGGCTTCGTATATTTGTACTCATGCGTCACTTTGATGGCAGGCGCTGATCTCTCACTCAATAATAAGAATGATATTTGGAGACGGTTTAGAAAATATTATTTGGAGATACTTGATAAGTGTTATAGTAGTCAAAGCAAAATCAGTGGAGGAAACTGAGTATGTTATGCTGTTAAGAGATTTATACCTCCCAGCTGATATACAGATTGAGACTAGAATAACACACAATGATAATATATGAGACTATAATCTTTCCATCATTCAACCGCCACAAGCTGGTTCTTGCATATATATATGTATGTGTGTGTGTGTAT
>NC_068988.1:65776271-65777317 GCF_001194135.2 Octopus bimaculoides | reverse complement strand
ATATATATGTATATGTATATATACATACACGTATATACATGTGTGTATATATACATATACATATATATATATTGTGTATGTATATATATATATATATGTGTGTGTGTGTGTGTGTGTGTGTGTGTGTGTGTGTGTATGTATATCGCATAAATATTCTTTTGTGTAAAAACAAACATTTGCATAATTATTCTTCATTGCATATAAAATATAAATAGAATGAAATATGCATTCTCGTTCGAGCGTATAAGTGTGTGCATGTGTGCATGTGTGCATGTGTGCTTGTGTGTGTATGTGTGTGCGTGTGCGTTTTAATAGTATACAAATGCGAGCGGATCGAACAGACACGTAGGTAGAGTTAAAACTAAATTTTAAAATGTTAGAATATAGCGTTAGGTATTTTTACGAAGTAATTGTGGTTAGAAATTATATATGTCTCCAGGCTGTTTTTGGAACAAACACAGCACAGATACCAATGAGAAATCATTTAATTCGCCCAAGGATGAATAACAAACTAGTGACTCTTTTCAGCACATAAAATATTCAAGATTGTCGATTCAGTCATTAGGCAAAAATAGATTTCGGTAAGATACTGCCATTCATGCAAATGCTGTGGTTACCTAAAGGCACGTGTTTAGAGTCTTATGTTTTTGTCTGCGAATGCTCCACTTACGGTCTTCTGGGTGTATTGTTGCTAACAAGCTGAGGCTAGTGATCACAGAATGAAGTAGTTGCCACGTAAATCTATTCTGCTTGAAACTAATTTCAGCGTAAACTCATTGGTGACACGATTTCCTGACATCACGCTTGAATATGACAAACGTATTCTATTCGATTGAGTGGAGGTCCGTCAGATATTGATATAACTGACATACACTACGAAACAGGAAAAATGAAATATATAAATGTATACATGCACTTCTCGATATTTTCATACGTCCGGGCATAACATATATACATGTCTAAGTACCTGTGTGTGTGTTTACGCACACACACACACACACACACACACACACACACACATATATATATATATATATATATATATA
>NC_068988.1:65772483-65773565 GCF_001194135.2 Octopus bimaculoides | reverse complement strand
ATATATATATAGTTGAAATTTACAGAAAACAAAAGACGAAGACATGTGAGAGCACAACAAGTAGGTTTATTAGTTTGACGCTCAAAAAGATTGGAAAACTAGTTTAAGGTTCGAGTCTACGCTCTTCGTCAGAAGAGGTTTCATGGGAAACTTGGAGAATCGGAAAAAAAACAGAGAGAGTGGCAAAATGTGTAGTGATTTACAGTCTAACATGAAATGACCAGAACAATGAGAATAAGTGCAAAGGAGATAATAACGGTGACATTGCTGAACTGTGGTGCGCAAGCGTATTTGTGTGTATGCAAGAATGGTATATATGAATGTGTATGTGTGAATGGGAGCGCGTGCGTGTGAATGTATGTGTGGACGAGCCTTTAATATTGTGAGCCTGCGTGTGCGTATGGTAGGCTGTGTGTGTATGTGTATGAGTAAATCAGTCTGTGCGTCTGTGGAGTGAAGTATGCTCCGTGCATTTATATACGTGTGTATGGATGTGTGTATAGTACTTGTGTGTGAGACTCTCAGGTGTGTGTTAGTATGTGTTTGAGTTTGTCCTATAGAGGGTGTGTGTGTAGCGTGTATGTTTATGTGTGTGTGTATATGTATTTAAATATATATATATATATATATATATATATATATATATATATATATATATATATATACTTATATACTTATATACATTATATACACAAATGACGAATCAATAAGGTTAAATGCAGCTAGATCACACATACACATATGCACTCATTCACACACACACACACACAAAAGCGCGCACGCATTTCTGATGTCGATAATATCAGGATTAAGAATATACAATAAAATATATAAATAAATAAATGAAAAAGTAAACTAATAAAAAAAGAAAGAAAGGGACCAAACAAAATCAGCCAAAATGATTGCCATAATGATGAGAGATAATGCCATAACATAGAATTAAAATCAGTTGGAGACATTAAATCTACTGTTAGGGTTACAGGAAAAGTGTGACTAAAATTTCTAGGAAAATAACAGCCGGTAAGCCCTTAAGAGTAAGACTGAATATAGGCTTATAAATAATTCTCTCAAAATATAATGTC
>NC_068988.1:65765526-65771813 GCF_001194135.2 Octopus bimaculoides | reverse complement strand
ATATATATTTATATATAACCCAACATGGTTATACATAAAAATATATGCTTATGCGCGCACGCGTGTGTGTGTGAGTGTGTAATGTGTCTCCATGTGTGTGTAGTGAATCTCCGTCGCTCTACAGTGATGAGGCTTCGTTTTCTTCGATCCAATGATTGACATGCACTCGAAGTAACTTATAAATTGCTTAGCTTCTCCACAGACTAGAAGCCCGTCGTATATATATATATATATATATATACTTATGTATGCATATATTTATGTGTTTTTCCCCTCTCCATCGCTTGACAACCGATGTTGGTGTGTTTACGTATCAGGTTACGTATCAGGCTTATGAAGAAGTCCAGGGTCGATTTCTTCGACTAAAAGCCGGTGCTCCAGCATGACCACAGTCAAAATGACTGAAACAAGGAAAAGAATAAAAGAATAAAAGAAAAGATTAGTTTACTCGTAATGTAATTTTCGAACAGAATCATTGGGACACAGGGTGTGACAAGTTTGCAGAGTGAAGTTACGAGGTAATTTTTTACAGGAGGTTTCAAACTGAAGCCAATATTTCTATTATCATTCAGAAATGCTTTGATCATTGAATAAGATCTGGGTAGCACTAGATAGTAGGTACGTTTCTTAGTTTCCAATATTTATGATGTTTTACTTTTACCATCATGAAACGTGCTGGAAATATTACATTCGATATGCTTTCAATGAACACAACCTCGAATATTACTCAGAAATTTCACAACTTTTTAAAGGACAGAATAGTATAAAAACTGTAGTCTTCAAAATCATTTGGACAGAAAGAATATGACTTCTCCAGTACTGGAGGAATATTTTCGTCACGGACAAATGAATTTTGGAAGAGGGGCTTTGCAAGTCTACCAGACAGATGGAAGAGCATTGTAGAAAATAAAAGAGAGTATATTTTAGATTAAAAAAGAACTTTATCTTAATTTTGAAAAATAATGTATAAAAAAACTGCATTATTTATCGGATGACCCAATAGAAAGTAACTATATGATATTCTAACGAAACCTCCAGTCGAAGTCCTGGTATTGCATCTAAGTAACACGTATAGAATTAGTTGGTCTGCGTCTCGTGTCAAGCTAACACATTAAGATTTAGTTTGTTTTTTTTCGTGCTAACATAAATACCACAGTACAATGTGAGCTGAGAAAAATTTACCAAATATTTCTATTATTTTCAAACAACTATAGGCGCTCTCCATGAGTGAGATAACAGAGTCATAATTTGGAGAATTGGAATCTTTTTCTCTTAGGTACAGCTATATTGTGACTTTTACTTTAGACGATTCATACATTCTTAAGTACATATAAGGAAGGTATGATGTGATGATTAAACTGCTTTTCCTAACTGATCTAGCTACAAAACACTAGACTACTTTATTGCTTCGTAATATCCATGTATGTGTGAGTGTGAATGCGTGTGCTGTGTATGTACAAGGCAGTAGATGATGGCTTTAAGAACTTGCAGTTCTGAAACAGTTATATTTTTATTAGGTCTATCTACCATGTAAAGGTCTTCTTCGTTCACTTTTATACACATAAAGATATCAGATGGTAGCAGTTTGCTGACTTAGTCATCTTTAGGTGCAATTGTTGGCTTCAGTTTTCATAGTTTTCTGTCCTTTAAAACGTTGTGTAACTTACTTATGTAATTATCTAATGAACATAATTTTGATTTAACTGTTAAACTGATGATGTTGGTAGATGCGTTTAAGAACATCCTGTAGTTATATTATTAAGAAAAATTTCTATTTATCTGATACAGTTCTACTAAGTTCAGAATATAAGCGTATAAATCATTGTTACAATTTATATTCTGTAAACTTTAAGAGGATTTATATTTGGTAACCGCTTTAGAATGTTTGTTGAAACTTCTGGGTAATATTCGAGGCTGTGTTCATTAAAAGCATATCAAATATAATACTTCAAGCAAGCTTCATGAAAGTAAAAGTAAAACATCATAAATATTGGAAACTACGAAACGTACCTACTATCTATATACGAGTAGATACGCTTCCGTCCAAATGAATTTGAAGACTGCAGAATAAATTATAATCAGATGGGGTAATGTCCAGCGGATATGGTGGATGAAGCATCATTTCTTGTTCAAACTGCTTCAGCCTTTGTAATATCATTCTTGCTGTATGTGGCCGAGCATTATCCTCATCGAAGTACCTCCTTCGTCTTGATACCAAAGATGGTCATTTTTCTCCTAGAGCTGACTTAAGCCGCTCAAGCTGCTCGCCGTAGATCTCCTACGTTATCGTTTGTTTTGGGTGGGTTTAAATTTTAAAGTGGACTAAACGTTTCATATCTCACCAAACAGATAACAACACCTTACGTGGATGAAGAGTGTCTTTAGCCAGGGGTGTCGGTGTTTCTCCCTTCCCTACCCACTGTCTTCGGTGTTTGACATTTTTATAGAGAACCTATTTCTCGTCACCAGTCCCCAAAAGGATCATTTGTGAGACGTGACAGCAAAGAAGAACACGCATTCATTCCCTGTGCGCGGTTAAACTCTGAAAGTTTCTGAGAAACCCATTGAGCCAATTTGCTAACTTTTCCGGTGGCACACAGGTATCGATGAATGGTTGAATCACCAAATCCAAGCTTCTCTACTAATTCCTCAGCAGTTACGATGGGATTTTGTTCCATTATGGTTTGCACGGTGTCCTCGTCGAGCTCTACAGATCTTCCAGGACGAGGCTCGTGTTCTAGGCTGTAGTTTCCGGCACGGTATTTCTTGAACCACCTTTGGCATTGGCTTACGCTTATTGTCTGATCCCCATATACCGTTGCGTTGTTGCCTTTATTGAACTGATAAAGCAAATATGCCATTCCATTATAGCTTTGAAAAAATAACTGTCAAAATCGAACTACACACTTCAAACCTTGCACTAAGAATAAGTACAAGGTAAAATTACTACCTTCTTTTATAGCAAGTTGATGCAGGTAGTTAATAGCGTCCCCCTCCGACTTTTAGTTCATGTAATTGAAAAAAACCGCATTATTTATGGGATGACCCAATATATTGTATATTTACTTTATTACCTCTGCCTTCGCTAAGGCAGAGGTATTGATTTCAGTCGTGTGTGTTTGTTTGTTTGTTTGCTTGTTTGTCCGTGGACAAGAGCGCTGGATGGATTCGGATGAAACTTTCTTGGATATTGTGCCTCGTGGCTGGCACGAATTGATTAGATTTTGGGATCGATCCAATACAGGACAAGAATCCTGGATTATTATTCCTGTTTTTTACTTAATTTCTGAGAGCGGTCGAGTTCATTTTTAGTAGTCTCCTTTGTTAGAGCAGTCGAATTTATTTCAGATATTCTCACTTTAAACATCATCTGTGGTTAATCGTTGAGAGGACGTTGGCGGAGGTTTGCGCTCTCTGAATGCTCTTGTTTATTATATATTTACTTCATTTTATATTATATATTCAATAAAAATCACTATGGTCTAATTTCAAATCTTACTTTGTCATAGACAATTTCATTTCTCACGACAGGAAAATATGTGCCGTTTTTGCACTGTGGTAAATTCAACGAAATAAGTTCGTCTATGAAAACACTAATGTAACACCTAAATTCAACAACACATTGTATATGTAAATTAATAATTTGATTTACTTGGTACAAGGCTACTGTTCAGATGATTGATGAAATGGATTAAATAGATAGGACATGTAATGTGCTAGCTCGCATCGACAAACACTTATTTAGGGAAATTCATAAATTCGGATATTTTAAGCTAGGACATGACAAACTGTTATGACCAAGACATTAAGATTCTCCTATCTCTTGATATAAGAGACACATTGAAGATATATTTTAAATAATGGATAAAACTTGCATTAAACATTGCATTTTTGATCAATTTGTTACACACTTTACCTCCATAATATGCTTTACTATATATTACTGACGTAATATTTACCAACATCATTAATTTCATCTTTTGTTTTTCACTTGTTTCAGTCTTTGGATTGCGATCATGTCTTGAAGGGTCGAATCAAAGAAATAAAGCCCAGTACTAATTACTAATTTTTAGTCCCTGTACTTATTATATCGGGTATTTTTCTTGAACCGCTACATTACGTCGGCGTAAACAAACCAGTGTCGTTTGTCAAAAGGTGTGTGTATGGGGTGACAAACACTAACACATTACTGAGCTTTGCATTTGTAAAAACGGAGCTACACACACACACACGCGCACACACTCAAAAAACAAACACACGCACAGACACACTTATATGTGTATATACATATATACTGTCAAAAGATTTTCATAGATAATGTAGGAAACGAAAATTACGCATAGAATTCTAAGATATGAAACTACAATGAAACTACAAATCCAGAGCAAGACTCACACTATTGTATTATACCTGTATATGCTATGGAACTGTGCCTCCAAAAGGAGCGTGTCTATTTAAAAGAAGCTCTGCTTGTTGTAAGTTTGCAACGAATTTCACCGACCTTCTTCACTATCTATCTGCCTATCGCAGCCACAGAGTCAAGCAGAAAGAACCTAGGTGGTGGATTGACCTGAAAGGAATACCTGTCAAATCCCTCTTAATAATTCCATATTATTAAAAAAAAACAAGTTAAAATTGAAAATGTAGCTCTGTGGATGTTTTTTTTAAAAATAAGACAGGGTAGTTCTCGATGCAATGCTTCTGTTCACAGCTTCTTCCAAACTCTATTCAGTTCTCGATTGTTTTAAAGCAGATTGCTCAAATATTATTTGTTGCTATATCTAGTGTATCTACAATATTTGTTCGTGTCACAAGTTGTCCCAAATGTAGCGAATGTAGAAATCGTTGATATTAAAAATTACAGACTGAATCAAATATTGACGATCAATAAACAGATTGGACAAAACTGGAAGACTGTAGGATGCCAAGGTTTTGTTGAGGTGGTAGTGGTTTTCTGAGATATCATCAATAACCAACACTGCATTTGGTTTAAATTTATGTGATTTTCAACATGTTTTCATAGATGTTATGTGATTTTCATCATATTCTATATATACAAGTAATTCATAAATGATTTATCATAATGCGATACATTAATGAAATGTAACAAAACATAGATGTTATTAAATTTATTTCATTGTTATTTGTTTAATATTACACACATTGCATTTAAATCCATTTATTATGCCTATGGAAAAACTAAATTCATATCGTATCTTCCCTTTTGGCCTTGTATTTCTGAGCCCGTAGAAATGAAAATTTACTTTTGCACAAGACCAGCAATTTTGGGGGAAGCGATAAGTCGATTAAATCGACCCCAGTATTCGACTGGTGCTTATTTTATCGACCCCGAAGGATGAAAGGCAAAGTAGACCTCAGTGGAGTTTGAACTCAGAAGTAAAGAGACGGACATGCAGTCTTGTTATCTTTTTCAATGTCTTATGTTTACAGCTTGTAAAAACCTCGTTATTAAATACAATATAATTATGATTAAATACAATTCATTTTTTTTTTCTTATTTCAACAAAATATTTCTTTGTATTCATGTAATGAAGGTAAAGTACACTGGTCAAAGTAGAACATTCGCACCCTGAAATGATTAATGAACTTATTTTAAGGATGAAAACTGCAATATCTCCTTATTCTGTAATTAAATTCATATGATTTCGTACACTTTTGCTGATTTCATTCTTATCGCTGTTGATGATGATGGCAATAGAATTATGGCTACTGTTTCACCGTACATCAGCCCCGTGGTCACCTTATTTCTTCTAATGCATCGGTTCTCAACCGTTTTTTGCCTATGGACACCTTGATTCCTCTTTTATATTGATGGAATTCATAGCCATTTAACGTATATAAAAAAAAATCATTGTATTTTTATAATTAATTTTATTAGGTATTGTATAAAAAATTAACATATTTTGTTTATTGTAGAAGTTTAACCAATTTATTGCGCAAAACATTTAACAATAAAAGGTTATATGGACTTCCAATGGCCATATGGACTACGGTTGAGAACCTTTGGTCTAATGTATCCAGTAATATTCACACCGATAGATTTTTGATAGAGAGGTCACTCATGAAGAGATTCAAAAAATGTTTATGCGAAAGTTTCACTGCTGTCATAACCAACATTGTACTCTTACTTTCTAGCTATGCCACTATCCTCATGTGCGTCACTCATTCCCTCTCAATGTCTCTCTTTCTCTCTGACCCCCCTCTTTCTCTCTCTCTCTCTCTATCTCTCTCTCTCTCTCTCTCTCTCTCTCTCTCTCTCTCTCTCT
>NC_068988.1:65764201-65764973 GCF_001194135.2 Octopus bimaculoides | reverse complement strand
TATATATATATATATATATATATATATTGTAAATCATATAAAGAAGATGCATAATGCATGTCATAGATAGTAAATATACGGGATATATTCATAATAAACATAAAAATATTACAACTATAAGTTCGTATATACAAGTACAGTACATATTGAAAAAAATTCTTAATACGTAGCATGAATATATGGCACATAAATAAAAAAAATTATGATAAGTAATGTACTTATATATATATGTTGGTGGTCGAAATGTTTAATTCATAGGCTTTATTGGTTTATGTTTTATTATGGCGGCGAATCTATATATGAGTGCATGTATATAAACATATACGTACATGTATACATGTATGTATATATGGCGTCACTAGAATATTTCAATTTAGATAGAGAATATAAAGAGGAAGAGTCACTTACGGGTGTTTCCAGGATAGACAAGCATGTGGATAAATATATTGAGTAAGGATTCCATAAGCTAGGTATATGATCATTGGAGATGGAGAAGTAAGGAAAATGTAAAAATGAATATCTCCAATCGAGGATACTAGTACTTTAAACAAAAGAACATAAGGATAAGCTTTCATTTAACCTTTCATTGAATACTTCAAAAGATAAATGATACTCAGACATGGATTATTCAAACGGAATCGTGGCTCGGTTTACCTGCTAATTATCGGAATGATGGAACTCTCAGTAGCGGAAACCGAAGCCTTTATCGCTTCTGATGGATCAGCAGATCTCTCTCTCTCTCTCTCTCTCTCTCTCTCTCTCTCTCTCTCTC
>NC_068988.1:65762982-65764101 GCF_001194135.2 Octopus bimaculoides | reverse complement strand
ATTATTATTATTATTATTATTATTATTATTATTATTATTAAATTTGTGATTATCATCGAAACCGTGGCGAAATCTACTTTCTTCTGAAGATACCGCATGCGTGTCATTCATATTGAATAAAACTTATAGTCCCCTGTTATATAACGTTGGCTGAATAATTGAAGTTAATAACTGTTGCCAGGATATTATACAGGAGAAATAACGTAAATCAAACTAGACGAATGTTAATTATGAACAACTACAAAACCTTTTTATATTATACTCCTTCCTATGGATGTTCTTAATTCCATTAAAGATTACAATCTTAATACATTTCGAGCATGACATCGGGATCACAGTATTTCATTTTAAACTGAGTTTAAAATGCTTAAGTTATAGCGTTCAATATCGTACCCAAATACATATCTAAAGAAACCTCACAAAAATAGATAACGAATGCTCGGAAATATGTACACTTCAAAAGAATTTATATATTTCTTCTTCGAAGCTAACACTACGTTCCATAATACCCTGTTAAACTTCAAACACAACTTATCCCATTTTTGGTTGAATGTTAAAAGTTGGAAACAAAATGAAAGGATTCATCTTTTTGCCATAAATTGGTTACACAGTTTAGTATGATATATATATATATACATTCAATACACACACAAAAACACACACGCATTCACATACACACGCATACACACACACACACACATATAGAAAATTAAATATGTGTAAATGCATATTAGGACTACTGAGACTGGTTTGTTCAAGCTCTTATGTACGAATCCGGTTGAAATGAGGGTATTACACTATATATTATGATATATAAAACATTATGAAGACGAAAATAGATGTAAAATGCATTAGGTTAATATCGAATAGAGAGATAGATAGATAGATAGATAGATAGATAGATAGATAGATAGATAGATAGATAGATATCTTTCTTTTATTAGCCACACAGGGCTGCACATAGAGGGGACAAATACAACTGTAGAGCTTTTCTTTAAAAATAAAAAAAGGTAAAATAAAAATTAAAAAATCCGATCAAAAGGGATCGGTAGGGGCATCAAAAAAAAGGGGGTATCGTATATCACAGAAAATGTCAATAGTGTAAAATGGGGAAACATT
>NC_068988.1:65759397-65761299 GCF_001194135.2 Octopus bimaculoides | reverse complement strand
CATACATACATACATACATACATACATACATACATACATACATACATACATACATACATACATACACGAAAAGAATATGCATGAGATGAAAAAGAGCCTTGAACCAGTTACAACATTCTCAAGCGATGTAAGGTTTGAATTTGGTCAGGATAAATGTTGTTATATGGTTGTGAAAAGAGGGAAAACTATAAACCAGACTAGTAACATCTCCATCAATGATTTTACTGTTTCCTCTGTATCTGACGAAGAATGTTACAGATATCTACGGGTGGATGAAAATATATCTTACTATGGCACCTGTAACAAAACACGTGTCACTAAAGAATATTACAGCTGAATAAAGAAATGTTGGACCTCAGAACTCTCTGCATTCAATAAAACAGTGACCCACAATGTGTTTGCTGGTTGTGCCAGTACTTGTACCAACATTTGGACTGCTTGATTGGACGCTTGATGAGATTGATGTGAAAATCCGAAAACTACTAACTCATAAACAGTGACGTAGACCGCAATCTACCTAAAACGAAAACAAGGCGGCATCATATCCCTTCAGCAACACCTTTTAACCACCAAACGTCGAAGCGCATCCCTTGACCAAGTTTGCATGCATGAGGCTGATAACATCAAAAGACTTGGAAGGCATCTTCTTGAGCAACATACCCAAAGAAGTCGCACGACTCTACCGTAATGAATCATCAGTTGAAAGTATGAGCCTATATGAGTAGAATACTACATAAGGGATATGTTAGTAGAAAGCTCCGTGATGATAATAACATCGATCATCAAAGCAGTTTATCATGGACGAATAGCCGGATTACTACCTCCCACTTTGAAGGGTATGCGTTTTCAATCCAGTAAGAGGAAATATCAACCAAGTACTTGATGCACAAAAGGGATAGAGATACAAGAAAAACCGTAAAATATGACAACCGATGCAGACTTTGTGGAATTCACAATCAATACATCACCCACATCATAAAGAGTTGTCCAAAAATGTCATCACAGTTATATCTACCGATGATACATGATGTTGTAATTAGGAAATCTATAATGAAATCAGTGGGAAAGATAATTCCGAAGACAAATAAATTTAGAACCTACAGTATGGTAGGAGCCATAGCTGCTCATGTTAAAAAGAAATAGTGTTGGAATGTATCAGTGAAGACCTCAATAAAATGTAAGGACAACAGACCTGATATTATGATTTGGGATAGAGAAGAGAAATTATGAACAGTTGTGGAAATTAGCTGCCCAGCGAATGCTAACACAAAGGTGGAGATCAGTTAAAAGGAGAACACATATGCTGAACTATTGAGAAATTTGCAGTTACTTTATCCATATAAGAAGTTTATACCTATAATAATATGCGCCCTGAGATATGTAACACGCTGGCTAAACGCCAATCTTGAGGAATTAGGCTTCTCAAAATCAGAAAAGAGAAAGCTAATTCGAAACCTGCCAATACGATCCATCACTGAAATTGTAAAAATCTATAAAATTTTCCATAATTTTATCATTTAACATATATCAACGTGTCTAGATATGCAACTATTTGCGTGAGAATGCGTATACAAAACATACAAATCTGCACATAAATACATACATACATACATACATACCTACATACATATATACATACATACATACATACATACATACATACATACATACATACATACATACATACCGTATAAATACAGGATTAGAGCGTTTTAATATATATTATATCAGGTGTCCCTTATGAAATATATTATATATTATCATCGTTACAGAAGCACACAGATACATACCCACACTCATATATATACATATACACACACATATATATTCTATGTGTGTGTGTATGTACATGCGTGTGTGTGTGTGTGAATAACATATATATATATATATATATATATATAT
>NC_068988.1:65758531-65759387 GCF_001194135.2 Octopus bimaculoides | reverse complement strand
ATATATATATATATATATATATATATATATATATATGTTTATTTCTATATGCATATATATTTGAAATATATATTAGATATATAAATAGATATAAGTGAGCGTATTTGTATGTATGTATGTATGTATGTATGTATGTATGTATGTATGTATGTATGTATAATTAACGATACTGAATTGAAAACGCTGCAGAATTATTAAAATCGAAAGGTAAATAACGTCATCATAATGACGTTATCATTCATAAAATATTCAATAAAGAATGTTCTGGTTAACTTTTGCTTTTGTTTCAGCATGTTCTATTTGATTCTTTGAAAACATCTGAATAATGTCAATGACTGATTATATGCCAAGTCTCTTGTCTAAATAAATAACTCGTGTTATTGATAGAATATTTTTAGAATCCAGTATTTCGTCGTCTTTAATAACTTCTGAAACAATTTTAACGAAGTATATTAAAAACTGTATTTGAAGCTTATTTTAAATTTATTGTTTACAATTTATCTTCATTTTCCATCAATGTTTATAAATGTTTCAAAAATTAAAGAAGGGATATACTTGTGAGATCAATTTATCATTGAGACGAATTTTCGCAAAACTCTGTAAGCACAGGTAAATAGAGAACCTCTACATCAGCAACGATGGGTTACAACACGATTTTATGTTTGAGTGATTAAGAAGCTTGCTTTCCCTCCATGTGGTCATGGTTTCACTCATGTTTAGATTTAATACACGGCAAGAGAAAGAAAACCGTCGTATATATGTATATATATATATATAAATATATATATACGTGTGTGTATGTGTGTGTGTGAGAGAGAGAGAGTTTATGTGTGTGTGTGTGTGTGTGTGTGTGTGT
>NC_068988.1:65755770-65757788 GCF_001194135.2 Octopus bimaculoides | reverse complement strand
TATATATATATATACATATATATATATATATATAGAGAGAGAGAGAGAGAGAAGGAGGTATGTATGCATGCATATATGTATGTATGTATGTATGTATGTATGTATGTATGTATGTATGTATGTATGAGGAACACATAAATTGATAGCTTGTTTCCGTGTTCGTGCATGTAATTATGTACATAGTATCATCTCAAACGTACTAATAAAGAAAGATTGGAAATCAGCCTGTCACATACTCCCTACTTTATGTGTTTCTCGCTAGTGGCCTTTCTTTATCAATGCATTATTAACGCTACAGTTGTAATGAAAGCGCTGACACTTATAATAGGAAACAGGAATGAATTTTGTCTTCGAATCTATTTTTCATTTTTCATCGATTGTAAACGGTTGGTTTGCATTCAATTTTAATATGAGAATATCTAGGATATTAGAAATTTTCGACAGCTGAGTACAGATCTACAATGAAGTTTAATAATAGCTGTACATAAGAGTGTTAAAAGTTAAGGAAATCAACAGTACGAAACATTATGAAGGCGCCTTAAAAGAAAAATCCGTTATCTTGATACAACATTTTATGATATTCTACTTTAAATAAGTATTAATCTTACAATCCAGCCATACAAGCAAGTATTCTTTTAATACCTGCAATGAGTTCAAGAGAGATAGCGTATCTTTTACCATACAATATATAGTAATCAATAAGTGAAATGCACAGGCACTTGTGCAGTAAATTCGTGCAGGATGATGAGTATATAGATTTTACTTAACGAATTTTACAACGAATTTACCCAGAGTAATAAGTACATAATGCCTTTAATAAAAACGTGCATATACATTAACACACATACACGCATTATGTACTTATTACTCTGGGTAAATTCGTTGTAAAATTCGTTAAGTAAAATCTATATACTCATCATCCTGCACGAATTTACTGCACAAGTGCCTGTGCATTTCACATATATGTATGTATATTTTTGTGTACGTGTTGCATTCAGGATCACTATATCATGGGTTTGCTTCTCGGACTGGGAGGTAGGCTGGGTTCTTGAGCAAAGTATTTCATCTCACGTTGTTCTGAAATTATTTTGACATCGGATGTGCGACACACCGTGCAGCTGTAGGAGTAAAGTCGATTACATGGAAGGTGTGAGCTAACGTACGGCGAAGACATTTGATCACTATAAACAAATCATCTATAGTGTTTGTTTAGCAAAAAATTGCGGAACAGTCTTTTTTGGACTACGAGAGACTATCCTTACGATATATATATATATATGTGTGTGTGTCTGTGTGTCTGTGTGTGTATGTGTGTGTGTCTGTGTATTGTTGGAATTTGCAAAAAAATACAGACGAAGACGAGTGTGTAAATAACAAACAGATGTATTTGTTTAACACTCGGGAAATGAGAAAGTCTTTTACGTTTCGAGCTTATGCTCTTCAACAGAAAGAAGCACAGAAATAAGCACAGAGAGAAAATAAACAGAGAGAGAGGGGGACGGGAAAGTGTTAATGGCAACAGACTTGGCTTAAAATCGCCATTTCAAACAGCAGCATCTCTCCTAATTTGTTTGCCACTTATTTGTATCCTACTGCGGATCACACTTTCTGCTGGCGTTTTACTATTTGTGCTGGACAGGGATATTTCAGTTTTCTATTTTCTTAGCGCTTTGTAATTCATCGATTGGAAGTTTCATGAATTCTGAGCGTATGATATTTCATTTTTATTTTTTAGTGTGTTCTTTCTTGCCACCGACTGACTATTTTATCCAGTTACAACTGGTTATAGCACCATATACAATTTTCGTTATGGTATCGTTGTTGCTATTGTTAATGTTGTCATTGTCGTCGTCATTGCTATTGCATCCTTCAAAATCAAAAGCAGATGGTACCCACATTTTCCTTCTCGAATATTACCTATCGTTTTCATTGCTACCCTACAAATGTTCTTAATCGCTTACACGCGTAAAGGGAAAATTTTTCTAGACGTTTATGTCTGTTAGTCTAGGTACGCATCG
>NC_068988.1:65749600-65754881 GCF_001194135.2 Octopus bimaculoides | reverse complement strand
CTGTCAACAACATTCTTGTATAAGAATAATAAATTCATTCCCTCCAACTATATAGAATACCTCCTCAGATAGTGTAAAATTGTTTTTATAATAACTGAACATAACAAAAACATTCTATATGCATGTGTGTATATATATATATATATCTATATATATATATATATATATTTAGACATACATATATATAGATATATATATGCATGTATATGTATACATGTATGTGTATGTGTGTATGTGTGTGTGTGTGTTTGTGTATACTTATATACTTTTCATGAGATCAATATATGTTTGTTGATATAGGCTATACTTTATTTTGATAATATCACTCAAGTTGTCTTTCGTTGCATGAGATTTAATGCTATTAAATTATCATCCAACCATTATACAGAATCGTATTGAAAAACATTATTCCGAAATAATTTTCTATTTGGTTGCTGCTAATTAGAATAGCAGGAAGAAATTGTATATCATTGAAATTATACCTAACTAGATTTGTTGTTATACAAAGACTTCAATATAAGCTGCATCGAGTTCTTTCATACTGTAAGACACTTCAGTCTTTAATCAGACAGATATCCCTGAGTTGTGTAAGAAAATGTCAACACACTGAACGATGTTGAAGAATTAAGGTACATCAATATTTTGTTCTACACTATATCTGCGTGTAATGTATACTCTGTCTCAGCAGTAGCACAAAAATAAGATATCTTCTCAGCTAAGATAGATATCGTGCTCCACATGGGTCACACGATTTACCTCCGCCGCCAGCTCTTTACATGTTTTAAGAAGGGCCACGCAGTTTCAATGCTAGATCTGTGACTCACACACACATACTCAAACATGTATGTATGTATGTATGTATGTATGTGTGTATATATGTATGCATGCATGTACGTATGTACGTATGTATATATATATATATGTGTGTATGGATGTATGGATGTATGTATGTATGTATGTATGTAATTCTGTTTTATTTCAAGATTTCTTGTCAGTAGAGAAAGAATCGATTTCAAACCTAGATCCAAGGTTCCCTCGTTGGAAATTCGACATCAACAACAGTGTATTTTTGTTTGCATGTATGTATGTATGCATGTATGTATATGTATGTGTATATATATATATATGTATATTAATATATATACATATATAACCATACTTATGTATGTATATATACATGCATGCATATGTACGTACACATACATACATACATACATACATACATACATACATACATACATACATGCATGCATGCATGCATGCATGCATGCACAGTCTTTGAATGTCGTATATTCTCTCTCAGACACCACTTCCTTAACAACACCAGCATAAATAAATACGTTAACTTAGTGCTGAAAAGTGAAGAGAATATTATCCTACGTGTCGGTAGTGAGCCCCTCAGGAAGCGCTCTCTTCCTTATGAGGTGGACCAGTATACCTCAAAGAATTCCGGATGTGAAATTCTCAGTATACAAAAAAAACTAAACGTCGTTATATTTCCTGAAGGCTTGAGAGAAAAAAAACACAGTTACATCAATATGAAGAACATCCTCTCTTGGATTCATGTCCGGTACATCACATCAATCTCCGAAGGCTTTTCAATCCAAGAATAGGATATTAGTACAAAATACCTGATAAACAAAGTTGACAGTGAATCCCTTGGAGCTCCAAGAGGTAACCAACGATGTAGATCATGTGATATTTCTATAGAAGACATCACACATATGGTTAGCAGCTGCCCGAAAATGTCATCGTGGTATTACTCTCCTATGAGGTATGACGTTGTCACAAAAACAAACACACAACGCCATTCGGAAAAAAAAAGTCTGTTCTGGAATAAATATAGAGAATCCCCCTGTTATTGGATGCATACGCAAGGAATACACATCCATCAAATCATCTGTCAAGTGTAACCATAAGAGACAGGTTATTGTTGTCTGGGACAAACAAGAAGTGTGTACTGCCACAGACGATAAATAGGAGTAACTGCTTCGAAAGCTCCAGTTTCTATAATCAGATTATAATTCACGTTTTTATCAATAATAATTGGTGCACTTCTTATTGTGAGTAAATGCACAAATGACACTTTGGATAAGCTAGGGTTTTCAGAGAAAATAAATCAACCAACGAACTTGCATATTACAAATGCAATCCGTACAGTAAAAACATGCAAGACGTTTCTCAAGTTTAAATTATGACAATGTTTTTGTTATCTACATTCCAACGATGCAGCTTCCTATCTTTGTTAGAAGCCCGTTCCTTCCTCTGAAGAAGAACTTAAATACGTACAAACAGAAGAGAACGTATATACATAAATGCATCTAAATCTGGTTATTTCATTAAGTTTCCTTTATGTATAGCTGTCACTCACAAGGACATAACACTTGGTTACATGTACCATGCTCTCGCTTGTTGTTTTAGATTCCTGTGAAGTTTCAAGTAGGCATTGACGTTCTCTCGGACCACGAACACTTGACACTGCGGAACCTCGAATATGTGATGGCTGCAGGGAGAGTGGGCAGCACCAGCACTGAGCTGAGTAGACAGAGGCAACGTGAAACGCAATTCTTTGTTCACGATTGCTACACACCACCCTATTCAAGTATCGAATCCACGATCTTATGACCATGAGCTCAGTACTCCAACTACTAGGCCACGCACCTTCATCAAGTAGATTTATGCAAATTATATGGATCAACGATCAGCTAGTAAATATGGCAGCTAAACCTTTCTCAATGGAAACCCAACAATCATAAAATATAAACAGATTAGAAAATATATTTCAGAGTAAACAGTACCCGAAATAGGCGATGCAGTCATATCTGCAAATACTTAATATGTCCGCCAGATCAGATCACACGGGTGAGCATCATCATTATCATCAGTGACATCAGCAGAAGCAACAACATCATCATCGAAAGCAATAATACAAATTATATTCACTTAGAAAATCATCTCCAAATGGAGTGTTCATATAAAGTACTTACATTTTTAAAAAAAATGCATTTGAAATATCTAAATTATATTTTGTATTGCAAACAATGGCCACGGTCATTTGCATTACGACAAACCTGCGATTCGATTCCCATAGGCGGTTTCATACAGATCGTTTTTACCTTGAATCTCTGCTTGTAAAATGGTGAACTTAATTTAATTTGATGTTTATAACAAATACTTCGCCTTCAATATATCGTTTATATTCATATATACGATCACATTTCATCTCAAGAGATCATTTAAGCTGAAAGCGACATTTTAGATTGAAACATCGATATTTTAGTTTAAAACATATTCGAGTGAGTTGTTATTATAATTTTCCCAGTGAAACGTGAAAATATAAATTCACTGCACACAAATGCTTTCCACATCAGTCAGTCGTTCTTCCCCACACTATACTTTAGATAAATGAGTCTTTTATATTAATGAGCACCGTAGGCTAAATGTATTCCGAACAGATGACAGTTTTAAAGTAATGGATTTATGTGTCTCTAATTTAATTCCACCGTCCGAATTGGTAAAATATATTCAAGTTTCATACTACAGAATCTATTCATATTCAGGTAAAGATTGCCCTTAAGCTAGAAGTAAATATTCTAAAATGATCTCGGGACATATTCAATTATAGGTGTCATTCTCTGACGTTCAGTAAATTATGTTAACTGGAGGTTCGAACAATGAGAAAAACAGTAATGAATGATTTTCTATGGTGTCACTCAACCTGTTAGCAATAGTAGTGAAATCTACCTCAAACTGAAGTACACTGTCTTGTAAAAACAGATCGAATGATTTAAATCTAGGAAGACTTTAACAGTTGAGATGCTCACGATGCGATTGCTTTTAATGGGAGATTCATTCAATAGTATAGCAACTAAAATATTGTAACAACTCTGGTATTACAGCTGGCAGGATTGTTAGTACGCTGGGCAAAATGCTTAGCAGCATTTAGTCTGTCCTCATGTTTTTAGTAAAGCTGCAAACCAATCAGTCCAGTATCAAAACATTTCTTATAGAAAAACCATGTATATTTCCCTAATCTGAACAGAAACGGTTATAATTACTCTTCATATAATGGACATAGAATGTATTTTATCACTAAATCATGGCCATCTAAATTTGGTTATGAAATTTTCTATTTTTATGGCTATCATTCGCAAGCGAGTACGGCTTGCTAATGTCTACCATGCTTTTGCTAATTGTTTTAGGTGCCTTTTAAATTTGCCAGCTGAAACACGCTTCGTTTGTGCCCACGCAGGCTTCGTGCAGCAGAACACCGAGAATAGGAAAGCTGAATTGAGAGAATGAGAAAGTAGAGAAGTGCTATATCAGCATTTAACTTTGTTGTTTAGCCCTAAGTCAGATTGACCTGCGATTAAACAACAACAGGTCAAATGATTTCAATGGAATACATGTTTATACAGACCATAACAAAATTTCCTTTGGTCCCTTGAATTTACCAATAATTTTCTACGCATAAATGTGTGACAAACATAAATATTACGCGCATGTGTGTGTGCGTGTGCGTGTGCGTGTGTGTGTGTGCGTGATTCAACTTCTTACAAACCTTCCGAAGCTCTCATTATCATTCATAAATGCTGGGGTTAAGCATTCTATGAAAGTATTTCCGTGCTCACATACACACTAACATGTAAGTAGGAACATAGATTAGTACCAGGTATGGCACTAATCTTGGTGTTCATTCTCTCACTGCTCATGTTTTCCCTATGGATATTGATTTCTTTTATCTTTTCTTGTTTGCTTGTTTCAGTGATCTGACTGCGGCCACGCTGGGGCACAACATTGAAGAATTTTGAGTCGAATGAATCGACTTATGTATTTATTTCAAACGTAGTACTTAGTCTGTCGCTCTCTTTTGCCGAACCCGCTAGGTTACGGAAACGTAGCCTGACAACACCGATTGTCAAGCGGTGGTGGATGACAAACACAGA
Source organism: Octopus bimaculoides (assembly GCF_001194135.2). Taxonomy (NCBI): domain Eukaryota; kingdom Metazoa; phylum Mollusca; class Cephalopoda; order Octopoda; family Octopodidae; genus Octopus; species Octopus bimaculoides. Next base: position 65,749,935 of record NC_068988.1, on the reverse strand, counting down.
CACAAAGACACACACATATACACATACATATAATTAGGAAATCACACCCACACAATACAAACACACACGCACACACACATACTCAAAAACTGCCTGCTTAGCTTCCACTGACCATTGTCCATAAGCACCCACTAACTATTCCTGCTACTAATTCCTTCCACTACGTCACACACACACACACAAACACACACATACACACTAACAGATAAACCACCAAACCACGCACACACACACACACACACACACATACGCACACACACGTTCTGTTATTACACACACACTTGCAGACCCTCATGCACGCACACATATTCACCTCCCTTTTTCACTCTCCTGTC
>NC_068988.1:65748575-65749174 GCF_001194135.2 Octopus bimaculoides | reverse complement strand
TATATATATATATATATATATATATCATGGACTTCTTTCAGTTTCCTCTACCAGAATCACTCACAGGGATTTGGTCATTCGTCACTGTAGCAGAAGACATTTACCCAAGATGCAACGCAGTGGTTCTGAACCTAGATCCATGTCGTTGGGACGTAAGCGCCTTACTACGCAGCTACGACACCACCTATAAAGCCACGACAGCCCCTTGTAAATTCTTATAACAATTACCAATATGACCAGTGTCGCGGTTACAGGAAGGCCAGCAAGACCTTTGGGCATTTTCTCATTTCCTCAAACCTGACACATACAAAAGTATACGTAAACATTTTACTCACCTTCGCCATCACAGCTATATACCTACTTTTTTCATTTTACTTAACCACTAGTTCTAAAATGTTCAGTAATAGTTATATCTAGAAATCTCAATAGTATTCCGTTTTATCTTGGCGAAATTAACTACCCGACTACTACAAACCATTTATAAATATTTTTTCTCCAAAGTATATAGATTTAATTCCATTTCAACTACTACTACATTTTGTAAGAATGCCAAATATTCTAAATAACAAAGTAAATTCATTAAATAAGTAGTCCCTCCC
>NC_068988.1:65743305-65746440 GCF_001194135.2 Octopus bimaculoides | reverse complement strand
TATATATATATATATATATATATATATTTGTATATATGTGTGTTTATGCATGTGTTATATATATACATATATTGCACTCACACACATGCACACCCACATGTGAGTGTGTGCCTGTCTGTGTTTGTGTGCGTGTGTGAGAAAGAAAGTGGAAGGAAATGTTATTGAATTTGCGAAGTGATGCATCTGATAATGAGGACAAATCATATCTTTTTCTTTATAGATAAATGGCGTTAGGTTTGTAAGCTTTAGAAGATTAGGAGAAACCCTTCAATTAATATTAGATTCACAAAATGTAAGTAAATGTAAGAAAATATTGAAATATACACCGCTCTGCTGATGGAATAATATTATTAGCATTAAAATGCTACTTAATTTATAGCCATATTATGCAATATGGAGGAAATAATGTATTATTTTGTGCAAATGCTGCAATAATACATTATAATGTAAGGTATCTCAAAACTTTCATTTCGCAGAAAAGTTGTTTTGTATTATATTTTATGGGAGATAAAAATGCTTCTTTGTAGCGCAAAGTTTTGCATTTGTTTTAATTCATAAACGTTTATTTTTTTTTTTTTTTTAGTTAAGGATTTACATAGGACATTTTTCTGGTAAGAAGCAGAGAATCTTTCTCTCTGAGGTTTATTATCTAGCACATGACTATTTCATTTAAACGACGATAAAATGACCACGTTCACAGAGATAGTTTAGTTTTCATCAAAGTTGAATTATAATTGTTTAGGTGACAGAAAAAGTTTTTGTTTTGAAAATAATACCAAACTATATGGGCTAAAGGAGAATTAAGTTATCGAAATAATTAGTTTCTTAAAGATTATTCAGGATCGGGCACGTGTTGTAGATTGGCAGAATCGTAAGAGCCTCGGAGAAAATGCCTCGCAATATTATTTCCTTTGTTTATGTTCTGAGTTCAAATTCCACCGGTGGCAGCTTCGGTTTTCAACACTCTCTGATGTCGATAAATTGAAGAATCAGTCAAAGACGAGTTAGAACTCTTCTAAAATTTCCGAACTTGGGCCTGTATTAAAAACACTTACGTGTATGTAGGTGTATTAAAGCGTTTTGAGTTGTTTGGGTTTTATCGCAAGGGCAACCATAAAAGAGCAGACCGACAATGAAAATAGTCCAGCATGACAAAACATCCTTTTCGCAAGAATTGCATATCAAGGTGAACATTATTTAATATGACATTGCCATTTTTAGACTATGAGAGTTCACCATTATTTCTGAAAATAGTCCAGCATGACAAAACATTCTTTTCGCAAGAATTGCATATTAAGGTGAACATTATTTAATATGACATTGCCATTTTTAGGCTATGAGAGTTCACCATTATTTCTGACTGGTCAAAACTGATTTTTGTACATAGTGGCTATTTTCTGCTCTTTGCAGGAAGAAATTACCAAACAAGTGCATGTTGAAAATAATATTGGCAAGAGACGACTGGGGTAGTCTCGACGCAGAGCTGTCATGCTACAAATAGCTTGTGGAACACTGAAAGGTGTTGTTTGGACATTGGGGAGGAATAGCATAAACGCTTTCACGACTGACATCCTTATCCCACTGTGTTTTCTGTTCATTTCAAACATAGCTGAATGTATCAAAATAATATCATTCTGTGACTAATATTCTCAGCCACTCATCACATAAATATATCAAACTTTGCGATGGCTTCTCCATAAATTTATTAACCCTAACTTAAGTATTGAAGTTTAATTCTATTCTTAACGAATGAACCCTCATCCATAAGGTTTATCAAGGTAATATAATAGTAACATTATCATATAATATGAAACAATCTTGAATTGTAGCATTAATTCAGAGTCAAGTATCAATATTTTATTGATAATTATGAATGGTCAACAGTGAGTAAAATTTCATGAGGTAAAGTCAGTGTGTGGAAGAAGTAAAAATCATGATCATTTTCTTCTCAGAACGTAAAGGGATAAATTCATGAAGTTAAGCATCTAAAGTCAGTTTGTTCAGTGTTCTGCATACGTTTACCATTATTTTAGCCCTTTATCCATAACAAATAGTATCTTTAGAATATATAATTCCACGCACCACTCCGGTATATAAAAAACAATGATGTTATATTCTCGCCATTTCTAATAACAGCTGAAGGTACTATGTAATATAAAACGAACGGTCTTTCTCTAGACATTGTAAATTGTCGAGTCATTAAGCAATGTAGACTAAGAATTTCTTAATATGATATGAGTAATGCCCATGTACAGAACATCTGCTTAAAATCAACTTCGATAGCAATATATTTAATTGCAATATTTATATGCTTAAGACATGTTTGCGAAATAAATTTGATATAAATAACAATGTTTCCATTAATTCTTCTTTACTGGACGTCTGGCACAATTCTTGAAGTCATTTAACAAAGTATGTGGGTGGCATGCATACATGTACGTATATATGTATGTGTATGTATACATACACATATATACGAACATATATACATACACAGACACTCATACACATATATAGGAATGTATTTGTATTAGTTTCAAGTTTTGGCACAAGGCCAACAATTGTAAGGAGTGATTCAATCGATTACATTGACCCCCACTGCTCAACTGATGCTTATTTTATCAACCCTGAAAGGATGTTAGGCAAAGTCGACCTCGGCAGAATTTGAAATCAGGACGTATTTATATTTTCATATATATATGCCTTTGTATGCTTATTTTGTATAATTTATGGTACAAGGGCATTAAAGTGTTCAGTAGAGACTTTATTAGCAGTTTGTGTATAATAGCTGATAGAAGTTTAGTCTTATTTAAAGAAATCAGAATTAAACATGTGAATCACGTTTTTATTTACTCTCCTATTACAATCAAGTGTACACATATTTGCAAACTGTTACAAATAACGACTCACAGCCGGATGATCGAAAGCGTGGTTTGGATTAATATAGTTTTGTTTACCTTGCATATCATTAAATGCACAACTCCGTGCAAACGCTCACATACGGTCACGTACATCACACGAACATACGCATGCACACACATACACACAACACACACACATATATACACATATATACACTTATGTGTGTGTGCGTGTGCTTGTGTGTGTATGTGTGTGTGTGTTTGTGTGTGTGTG
>NC_068988.1:65738899-65743295 GCF_001194135.2 Octopus bimaculoides | reverse complement strand
GTGTGTGTGTGTGTGTGTGTGTGTGTGTGTGTGTGTGTGTGTGTGTGTGTGTATACGTGAGTATAACTATATATGCATTTTGAACTATCTAAAACGTAATATGTTATTCATTTTATTTAATGTTAGATTACAGGAGTTGCAACAGGCACGTTGCCAAAGATTTATCTCTAGCTCATAGCTGTCAGAAAGTCACGTAAACTCATATTTCATACTCTTGCAATTAGAAAGAGGAGACATTCAGTAATAATTAATAAAATGTATTAATAGTTATTAACATTGTGAATTACTTAACACCGATCAGTAGGACAATCTCTTTAGATTAAGCATTACGTGCCATTCTCTGTTTTTCTCTGCACCCATATTATATCAATCCAACAATAGGCTCTGTTCGAAGGAAGAACTAGGTACAGTTCTTCCTTCCCAGAACATCGGCCTTTTGGAATTATCTCTTACAGCAGCAGTTAGCTCATACTACAAAAGAACTTTTTCTTCGTGGAGAATGGACTCAATAAAAACAAACTGACTTTCACTTCATGTTCCATGGATTTCATGTAGGAGGAAAGGATGTGATCAGTAACGAAAGTATCTGTTCTTAATCCAAAGTACTTTTCTCAAGCATATATAAACGTTAAAATGGTAACTATCCTTGATTCTTCTCATTTAGTTTCTGAATAGATTACATATGATTCTTCAACCAATATCTAGCTTGTTTACTCTCTATATTTCTGCTTTCACTGTTATACCTCTTCGTTCTCCATTTCCCGGTCATAAGAACTAAATTCGTAGTATTCTGAACAGAATTTGCACTGATGGACCAAATTAGCATACAAATATTCTCGGAGATAACCTAAGTCCAAATAAGTGCTATTTGTCGGAGCAGACACCTGGGGACTAATTTTATAAGCCAGGACACCTTGCAGGTACACGCACAGAAATACGCATTTATTCGAATAGCTTATTCATAGACACATATATAAATGTGATAATGTATGCAGTTAGGTAAACTCACGGACACACGCACGGATACACACACATACACACACGTGCATAGTCATACATACTTAAATTGGCTTATCTTAAGCCTATACAAGATTTAAGTTTTAATTTTTATAACTTTAGTTGTATGTAATAAAGAATTAATGTGCAAAGAACACTTAGAATCATAATGCATTCATTTTAACGTCGGCAATAAAAAAATTGCTTATTAATTGTTTATTAATTTTTTTTTAAATCATCTTTACTTTATGTCGACATGAAAGGACAACTGCTTATTCAAATAAATCTCTTACTAGAGAAGACTTATGGTGTAGAATAACTAATAGGATTTGAAGTATGAAAAACCAGCTGCAAAATGTATTTCTAATACTTCAAAATCGCATCACGATTTGTATACATAATGATTGCGGACATGTTGAATATTAACGATTAGACCTATTTAAATGTGTAACAAACTATTTCACTAATACTTTACTCAGACGATTTCTATGTTATATAGAATTATAGTTATACAAATACAAATTTGCACAGTGACTTTATAATTTCTCATATGCTTGCGTGCGCATGTATGTGTGTGTGTATAATGTGTATATAAATATCTAACAGAGATCGATAAAATAAGTACCAAACTGAAATATATAGTGGATATCGATATCCGATGTTTCTGTCAATGATATATTATATAATCATATATTTTTATAAATATTTTTTCTCACGCTCAACATACTTTAGCTACAACACCATATTGAGAATACTGAGGTATATCTAAGCTATTTAATTCAGAGATGATTTATTACTCTGACCACAGCGTAGGTGGTGAGGTTTGACCAAATGGCTTTAAGAATTGGAGTTTAAAGCAAGTTTTCTGAAACAGCTGGTATTGTTTTCCGACTTGGCATGAAACATTGTTTGAAATGTTTATTCTTTCTCAACATATTAATACAAAATGGTTTAGAGGGTCAATTTTGTTATGATAGTGCTAATGCTATTTTGTAATAATATCATGCTTTTGCTATAAGGCAAGCCCCCAAAAACAGTTCAAACTTCGATCTGGTAATTTACTTTTAGAAGTGTTTATGATTTTTTTAGAATTGCTGTCAACACTTGAGTTTGTAATATTAGTTGTATTTGTTTAGACATCACTAAGGATACCCTGTATATAGTTATAGAAGTTTTATTAACAAGTTAGTAATAGAATGAAGCGAAATTGCGCCTATGAAGACACCCGATGCCAAGGTGGTGGTATTAAATCAAACGGACTGTGTCCACCTTCCTGAAATAGGAATGTTCTTCTCGGCGGACTCTCATGCAGTCCCCCCCCCCTCAAGAAAAGATCGCGCACAAGGCTTTGATAGAGCTGAGAATATGATAGTCCGCCGATCAAGGTCCTCAGAAGTGGGATTGAACCAAGAACCACGCAAATAGAACTCCTTTATAACTGAAGTATGCTAAACAATGGAATAAGACATCTTTCATATATAGACTTGTTCTATATTCGTACACTTCTATATAGTAGTTAGAATTCCGTTTCAATTAACACGGATCAATGCGTAAACATACTCTCTCCCCTTTATTCTTAGATGAAAAATATGATCTCGAAACGTTCTGCTCTTCACTCTTCACTATACTTAATCTTATCGGTCTCTAGTATGTACTCTTGTCCGTATTATCCGGTTAAGGTAGTTATAACTGATAATTTGTACAAGCTACTAATTAATTATAATTTATCAACAATGGTTTACCTCATCAATTTTTAATCAAGTTATATATAAAACCAAATTAAAATTATATAAATACTTGTTAGCGTTATTGACTGTATATTACATTGCCCGTGGATTTCATTTGAACACTTACTATCGATGTTGTGAAGGAAGATTTCAGCGACATCTAGAGATATCTTGTGATTTTGATATTCGATGTTTATGATCTTTAACTTAAATAAAACCTTTTGAGGGAATTGACTAATAAAAGTAGTTTAATAGCTATTCGCATTTCACCGTAAACGACATTTCTCTGCTTGCCGAAGAGGTTTAATTTTATTCTGGTACTTCTTAGTAAATTTTGCCTTCGTTCTTACCTGTTTGCATGAAACGGGAATAAATTAGCATTTAATATTTCATTATAGACCAAACGAAGTCCTAATATCCCTTGTTGGTCCTGCTTTCTCTAGAAAATGCCACGCTATTCGTTTAAAATACCTTTGCTTTCAACTCCATGACAATCGTGTTACATGCAGGTAATTCTGTACATTCTAAATTTATTAGGTTATCTGTCCCCTAAAGAACGCAAGTTGTAGATCATGATATGAGCTTTTAGTGAGCCGGCATCTGGCTTCTGTTCCTGAATGACTTTAATTCAAAAGAATTCCGAAAATAAAATCCTTCTAAATTACATTTCATTTCGTAAGAATATACGTTATTTCTCCTTCCTCAAAACTAAATGACAGAGCCATTATGTGTTCTCTTCAGCTGGTTGAAATTATCTCCAAATCTCTCGAAATCTCTCGAAATCTCTCCCCGTAGCTTTATAAAGAAAAGAACGCAGTATATAATATAGACTTAGATACATTATATGAAAGAATGACGGGAAGACTATAACTGGAAATCCTCTGATCGTAGGTTTAACCAGAGCAGCGATTAAAAACATGGGATTAAAAACAGCAACAAAAATAAGCCATTATTAACCTGTGTATAGTAGAAAAAAAGTCGATGAACTCTGAAAAATACATGAACGTCATATAATCACATTCTTTATCTTTATAAATATGGAATTTTTTACTTTTCCTTCCTCCATAAAAGTAAAAATGTATTCTTCATTGATTCTATTGCTCAAATAATGTTAAAAATGTTCTATTCTTTTATAGTTATTATACCAAAGGCCCTTTAAAAAAAATACATGGTTCTTCCAAATATATTATCACCCCAAGGAAAGTAAAATGAATTCAAATACTCCAATAAAATATCAACAAAATAACTCTAAAATACTCTATTATCAGATTTCAATCTCTTTCTTTCAGATTCCTGACGAATAGTCTGCATGAAATATTTCGATTAATCTACGATGCAATTATTCTTTGTTTGTAGATTAAAGATGAAATAACACATTTCTTTGAGTCTCACTTTATTATAATCGTGTTACTTCGGTGCTAAAGCTGTCATTACAAATATTCTACATACAAATGTTGGTTTCAGATTCTGACGCGAGGCCACCAATTTCAAGGGGGTGTAAAGTCATTTATATCAACTCCACTACTCAGCTGGTACTTATTATATCGACCCCGAAAGGTTCAAAGTCTACCTCGGTGGAATTTGAACTCAGAACATAAAAAGCGGACAAAATGCCGTTCGTTATGCATTGCGCCTGACGTGCTAACGATTCTGCCAGCTCGCCGCTCTCAATC
>NC_068988.1:65735735-65738701 GCF_001194135.2 Octopus bimaculoides | reverse complement strand
GTGTGTGTGTGAGAGAGAGTGTGTGTGTGTGAGAGAGAGTGTGTGTGTGTGAGAGAGAGTGTGTGTGTGTGAGAGAGAGTGTGTGTGTGTGAGAGAGAGAGAGACAGAGTGTGTGTGTGTAGCTCTCATGTGCATTGAGTTTACACTACGTGTGTGTGTTTCTGCCAGTATGTATTTAATATGTATAAAGTATAGAAAAACAAAGACACTAATTAAGTATAGTATACATTATAAAAGCGAGTTCAATTTATTATATAAAGAGAGGGTAAATAGTTAACAAAACCATGTATACACTGTACGAGAAAGAGGGAGTGAAAGTAGAGGAGAGAAGTATGATAGATTCATCAGTCGCGGAAACGAAAATATTTCAATAATCATGAAATATTACTTGAATAAGTAATTAGTCAATGAGCTGCAGCTATCACGATTCTCTGTTTATCAGTTGGAGGTGATTGTATGGCATTCTGTTTGTTATATATCACATTTTATCGTTTCGTGGAATAATCGGTTTTTGTCTGTTTGTTGGTTTGTTTTTTTCTTTTTATTTTGTGGGGTGTTTTGCAATATTTTACAACGCTTACTTTGTATTTTATAAGTTGTATTGCTTCACTAGCTCCAAATGTGCTGTTATGAATTTAAGTTTACAAACCAATGAGTAGGCTGTAATTCAAGAAACAGTTTTCTCAAATGTAACGAAGCAGAACAACGAAGTGTCCCTAAGAATTTTTTTAAATCTAAATTATTGCCTTTAAAACGCTTGTCTGGAATAATGTGAAAAATGTGAATAAAAATGTACTAATTATAAAATTATAGAAAAATATAATCAACTAGTTGAGTCGCAGATGACATCATTACAAAATGTTGGTTATTTTGTTACTTAAATATACGTCTGCAGGAGAGTACAATTAATTAAAAGTGACTATTTCATTGGCCTTAGTAAGATTGAAATTATGATTCAATTTGGTGATATTTGAACGCAGAACGTAAAGAGACATTTAGTAGCAGATATTCGAACGAGACCTAGGAAGACTGAAGTTCGGATGGGTTTCATACCAACAGCATCGAGAAGTGGGAAATTTATTCCAAGAGTGAGTCAAGGATTATTACGCTCAAGATTTGTTGTCGAGAGGAACAAAACTTTACAAAATAAGTGAAGAAGCGTAACGTTTCTGTGGATATTATTTGAAGTTTAGAAAATATGAATGCCATTCCAGAGACACCGCAAACCAATACAGCTCCCATTTTAAATCACATGGCGAATGAATAGTAACTACTTTCTTGCAATCATTCGTATCAGGTATGCTTTTTGTGACTAAAGCACAAAAATCACTAAATCAACTTTTGCTCTTACAAATACTCTCGTTGACTATATTTGGTATATACTCAAAAGTATCCAAAGAGGTTTCCTCCTTTTGTTATAATATCATTCTTAATAATTCTTTTTGACTACACTAAATTTTAACTTTATGCAATATCACAATATTGCTTGAAATGATCTTTAGAAATTACTTGATTTATCCCTTTCTTAAAGTACTCTACCCTCCTAATCTTAGTATTTATAAGGGCCTTTATATAAATAGCCCTTCTAATTAAGTGCCCTAAAAAACTATAAATATCATGTATGGAGTAACAGTAACATCTTCTTAAACCTATAATATAACCCTTAGTTTTGAAAAAAATTAGCGTAAAATTAGAATGTCTTATAACATAAATATCTAGCTAATACTAGGTATCAGTCTTTATTGATACTAGCTAAATAAGTAAATATATAATTTTTAGTTTAATATATTTTGAATTATTATACATTTTCCATAAATCTTCTCTATTGTTGTTAATAAGCTACATATACTTATGTTTTTAGTGATTAAGCTATTTTATTCCTTTTCTATGGTGTTCTGCCCTACCTGATTATTTTATTTCTTTATTATTTTATATAACCTTTATTTATTTATAAAATAAAACTAATTTTTGTACCTCTATAAATTCATACTTAGCTTATATAAAACAATACTGGTATATTCACTACATATAATAAATTACTTAGATTATAATTTAATCAATATATAGTTAGCATGTTCTATTACATCTGTACTCCTTATTAAATACCCATATATACCAATTGATCAATATTCACAGATACAATCTGATAAGTTAGTATTTAAGTATATAATATGTATGAATATTAAACTATTTCTAGATAATTTCTTTTCCTCCCTCTATTGTGGTAAAAGTTTGGTATATACACAAAAGTATTCAAAAAGTTTTTATCCTTTTGTTATAATACTCTTCTTAATAATCCTCTGAATAACCCTAAACTTTATCTTTATACAATATAGCAATATTGCTTAAAATATTTAACTATAGTACTACATGATAAGATTTCCTATTTCATTATTGTCAGATAACATCTTGATTTAAGCTTTTTCCTTTACCAAATCTCATGATATTGCTTCTAATATATCTTGATTCTTTTATGACTATACCCACTATGATTTCTGTCGACTCTCTCAGCCCTACCCCTAACGGACACTGCCCCTTGTCTTCTCGACCTTAGATATACAAGGATTTGATAAAGCTAGTTTATATATTAAAACTGACCCCATAAAACAGTGACAAGCAAAATCTGTAGCAAGTCTTTCTTCCTGATACCTTAGTAGCTTCTAAGCTAAAGTGAGGGCAGCATGTTTTTGTCTATCTCCTTAACTTCTTGGAGATTTTAGGTAAAATTATACTAATGTCTCCATCTGTTTCAATTCAATTAAATTCTATGTCTTTGTACAGCTGAGGATTTCTCTGCATTTAAATTGATGTAATTGTTGCATTGTTCAATTAAATGGAGTTGCGTGAAACGATCGTACTGCATTACCTCTGAATATCCTTGTTGCTTATTTTGATTTTAATCACCTTATTTTGAAATTGTATGGACAATACTATAGTAAATTGTAGTACTTCAACTTAAGTACCAT
>NC_068988.1:65734232-65735725 GCF_001194135.2 Octopus bimaculoides | reverse complement strand
TATATATATACATACATACATACATACATACATACATACATACATACATGCATACATACATACATACATACATACATACATACATACATACATACATACATATATATGCACTTAGTGAGAGAGAGTGAGACATCTACAAATTTCTCTGCATTTATTCATTCATAGATATCTGAGTTCTTCAGATGTGTTATTAACATTATCGAATTGGCCGTTCTTTAATTCTATGAAGTCTGATTAAACCATCACTTCGAAGGCCATGCTAGAGCACCTGCGCACTTTCTTAATATAAATATTTCCTAGACCTCGAAATTTCCATATTAACTTTTTAATTAAATGTTTAAATCTTCCGAAATGTTTGCACGGTCGTCCATCACTCCACATCCACATTTGTATTGCATTTAACATGTGTAATTGCAACCAAATGACACGTGATTACTGCTATTGAATTCGTGATGAATCACAGGAAGAAATGTGAGGGATCACACAGACTTAGCAACAGATATTTTGGGTAAATGAGTTCGCAATGAAATATTGACTCAATTAAATCTAAAAACAATTCATTACATTTTCTTTATACCAATTTATGTAGTTGTATATTATTGATTAAATGAAGGGAAAATTGAGAATAAATTCAACAAAGAAGTATTAGTGCAACTCTGACTTTGTGGTTGAAACGTCCACTTTGCAAATATGAGTTTTAATATCCGAATCATTACGTGTCTTCTACAAAAGCCATGGCATGACCAAAACTCTTTGAGCGAAATTTAGCAGTTAAAAATATTATCGAAACCCATCACAGTCATAGAGCCTGTTTTGAAATGACAGACCTAAGATATATTTTCTAACATATTATTTCGTTATAATTATCTAATATTAGTTATTATAATTCTAGGTTCTTCTTTCTTTTCCTGTTTACCCCAGTATTTTATATTATGAAACACAGAACTATGATCAAATGCATTTCAATTGTCACTAGCAGAGATACAAATTATTATTTACCTGTTTCTCTCCAAATTCACACACAGCAATGTATAGATGGTTTTAAGAAAAAGTAACTACATAATAGGACATAAATTAATATGGATTGTACACGGGTAAATACTGTTACACGCACATTCATTTCTGCTATAGTTAAATATTGAAGTGCCGACTTAATTTTGTTCCATTCTAAAAACAGCATATGGTTTTGAGCGTGGTTTAGCAGTCAAAAAGCACAGTTTGTGGTTCTTTTATTTCCTTCTGAAATCAATGAGATCTTGTGCTGTTCCCAGGTCAGCCTTAATTAAACAGGCGTATGATGATCAAACGCTTTCCAAATATGAGTAACAGGATTTTTCAGGCATCATTTACCTTAACCTACATGATCCAATAAGTACAATATATGTGTGCGCGAGTGTGCGTATATGTATGTGTATGTATATTTAGATAGATAGATAGATAGATACACATGTATGCACACACACACACACACACACACACACACACACATATAT
>NC_068988.1:65733548-65734085 GCF_001194135.2 Octopus bimaculoides | reverse complement strand
TATTATTTGTCCTTTCACCTCGTCTTTGTGCTTTTTTGTGTTTTTGCCCTCCGTAACTTAGAGGTCCAGCAAGAGAACGATAGGATAAGTACTAGGCTTACAAAAATAAGTCCCGAGGTTTATTTTTTGGACCATAATAGCCATGTGTTGAGAGGAATTCTTTGGGGCTTGAATAATTCTCGTCTGGAAACATGGGTTTTTCATTCAGCATTCTTAAACAAACCTTATTGAGCGAGATGGGCTATTCGACCTGAAGAGAATTATAACTGGGCCCATCTACAAGGTCATGCGCTGTTTATTTTAATATGAGATCACCATGCTGTGCACATATGGTTCTGATGCATGTGCCAGGTGTACCCTGATCAGACGGGTAGTCATGATGGGGATACTGGGTTGCGTAAATTTATACCCCATTGTCACTTGATAGCATGCACTGCTCTCCCACTCGATAATAATAATAAGAAGAAGAAGAAGAAGAAGAAGAAGAAGAAGAAGAAGAAGAAGAAGAAGGAGGAGGAGGAGGAGGAGGAGGAGGAG
>NC_068988.1:65730762-65733538 GCF_001194135.2 Octopus bimaculoides | reverse complement strand
GAAGAAGAACAACAACAACAACAACAACAACAACAAAAAGAAGAAGAAGAAGAAGAAGAACAATAACAACAACAACAAAAAGAAGAACAACAACAACAACAACAACAAATGAGCCCCGCGCTGAATAACAATATGAACGTGCTACACCAGGCTCCCCATTCAAAAAGAAATCTAATCCAATAACATCGATGGAATTAGATAAAGGAACCTGTGGATGTAGGTCTGTTAGCCTTAAGAAGCTACGTTACGAGCAATGTTTATATGCAGAGAACTCGGAGACGGTGTTGTCTCAAAAAATTAACCCTAATCAGACAAATCCGCCCCCTAATGTCAACGTTGTAGCTCGTCATGCCTCACTGTTAACAAAGCAAAATACAAACCGTAATGGTCATCGACCGGGTTACAAAAGGCCACGTACTCGAATGAGGAACCAGATTCGATACGAGAAATCAGCTACTGGTTCAAAATTTCCTGACACACAGGAAGTACCCCCACAACCGGAATATTCCATGCTCGTCATCAAACAACCAAAAGAAAAAGAATGAAAAATGGTCTAGGGAAGATAATAAAGAAGTTCTAACGGCCTTCTACCATGCCATATATTTCCCCACAATTAAATCTAATACTGTACAAACCTAATTAAACTGGAGACAGAAACACCTTGAAGTAAGACCCTACATAGACAGTAACAAACTTGCCAACGTCAGAAGAAACATTATGAAAAAAAATTACTAACTGAAGTAGAGATTGACCAAATTAAACAAGCAGTAAGGGATAAAAAGAACGAAGCTGTAGCTAAAGAAGATACTACAGAGGAAATAATTATAGATCAGCCTAAGGCTGATGAAAATGCAGTAATAATTGAAAGAGTTAATATAACTAATAGGCAAAGTGAAATGCTCTCTGAACCAACCATAAACACTAAGACAGATGAAAATCAAATAGATGAAGAGAATCACACAGAAATTGACCCAACAGAACTACATGATCAAAAAATCAAATCATGATTGAATGGCTGAAAATTAAAGAAACCAATATCAATGAATGCGATACTCTCCCAAAATTTCGCAATTCTAACTAAAACCTGAAAATAATTGATAAAATTCACCTTGCACTTAAGGATATAATTTCAGCTAATGATGTTGATATTACAGATCTTAACCACCTGTACAATGCATCCGCAAAAATCTCAACAATTCTATGTGGTAAAAATATTAGAAAACGACAACATTCACACAAAAAGCCTTCTTTGCAACAACGTATTCAACACCAAATTAAGCTACTTAGGTCCGACATGGAATGTTTGAAAAACTTTAAGTTTAACAAGACTAGCAAACCTACGAAAATTAAAGAAAAAAATATAATATGAAAACCATATTTGACGTTGATACCTCCATAAAAACCATCAAGCAAAATGTACGTGCTAAAGCTGCCCGCATGGAAAGGTATGAAAAGCACGTTGGATTCTTCAAGAACAACATGTTCAAAAATATATAGATATAGAACGACTTTATCTGCCAAGAAAAGAGGGAGACCGTGGACCTTTACAACTGGTATTAACAATAAATATTGCCACAACTGGCTTACACACCTACCTGAAAAACTCTGAGGACTGGATATTAAAACTTGTCTCAAAACATGAAAACAAGAAAGCATCATTCTCAGTAACAAAACAGGCAAAGGAATATCTAAGTGAATTCCAAATACAACAAATTCCAGAATTAGACGTACGAGAAACAAGCGCAGAAAAAGCTAAGCGTATGAAAACCCGCGAAAATTGTTGCCTTAGATATTTTGACTGACAAATGGCAAGAAAAATCTCTCAATGACAAGTACTCAAAGAGATCGAATAATGCCGATGTTGATATAACCCTTACCCATCAATAGCTAATGACTTCTGGCTTAAAATCAGAAACAGAAGGGTTTATGATAGCAACCCAAGATCAATGCCTACCTACAAGTAACTACCAGGCCAACATATTAAGGAACAGCAGCTCCCCAGTATGTCGTGTATGTCAACAACAAAATGAGACTATTGATCATGTTGTCACCATGTGCAGTCCTCTGGCGCCTACGGAGTATCTCAACAGGCATGATAGAACTGCACAATATATTCACTGGGTAATTTGCAAAACCCTGGACTTGTCCCATGATAAAAACTGGTGGGAACACAAACAACCTACAGTATTTGAAAATGATCACATTGCACTCCTCTGGAACTTCACCATTCAAACTGATAGAAAGATAGATACAAATAGGTTAGACATTATATTGAAAGACTTCAGACAAAAATCCTGTCTCCTCATTGATATGACTGTCCCATTCGATATAAACGTATTTGTCAAGACCTACCAAAAACGGAGCAAGTATAAAGATCTTGAAAAAGAGATTAGCAAAATGTGAAACCTGAAGACTTAAACAATACCTATTGTGATAGGTGCCCTAGGAATGATAGCAAAAGTGGCTGTTTGCTACCTAGTTCAGATACCAGGTAATCCCCAAATTAGTAGAAATTCAAAAGATAGTGCTCATGGGAAATGCTCATATCCTACATAAACTACTGTCTATGTAATCTGAAATTTTAAAACAAAACTTATTTTCTTATGTTTTCTTAAACCTTCTGTAGATGAACACCATGTACAAAACCAAATATATGACACCCTAGGCATAACACCAACATGAACTTCTAACTTGTTGTCTCTTGAGGTCTTTGAGTGAGATTTGGAGACAACTTGTACAAATGCAAAGCAAAAGTCAAACATAAAATAAAATAATG
>NC_068988.1:65722691-65723927 GCF_001194135.2 Octopus bimaculoides | reverse complement strand
TATATATATATATATACATACATACATATATATATGTGTGTGTGTGTGTGTGTGTGTATGACTACATGTATGCACATAGATGTGTATGTGTGTGTATGTGTGTCTGTGTGTTTGTATGTACAAATACATATACATATACATATATATATGTGTGTGTGTATGTGTGTGTGTGTGTGTGTGTGTGTGTGTATTTGTATGTATGTATGGATGGATGGATGGATGGATGGATGGATGGATTATGTATGTGTATAAATACATCAGTTTTCATCTTCCTTGATTCATCAGAAAGTCAAAGATCATAACAGTTATGGCATAGTTTACATGGATTGATTCTTTATTTAATAAAAAGAAGAGACTCTTTGGTCCTATTGCATCTACATACTCACGCAAGCAATGCAAAGGTCATTGCGGCCTATGTTCGATTTGTAAATCTGTAGACTGACGCCTATGTGAAAATGGAGGGAGTACTTATAATCGATTGTATTCTTTAATGGATGATATAAGTAAGTGTTTAACGCAGCATTAGGGGACGAAACACAATAGAAATTATCAAGGATAGAAGCGACGGTATTTGTGGCGTCGGGACAGAGGTGATAAGCAGCGTACAAGGACAGAATCTGTCGTTACAGTGGACACAAGAAGAGACGGTGCGAATGAGCAGATTTTTTAGTTAAAGAGTATTTGTTAAACTGAGTGGAAGATGTCGAAAATGCTTGACTGTGTTGCAGCAGTAAATTTTCGGATATGTGTGTGTGCATTATCTCATTAGAGAATCATCCACCAAACAAATATTTTATCAAAAATATCATTAAAGGTAATGTTCTTCCTCGCAAACTTTAGAAATGTTTTTCATCAGTTTTATTTATATCCAGTTTTAGTGAATTTAATGACGATTGTTTTTCATCCAAATTTTTGCAAAATATTTGTTTTTCTTTCGAAGAATCTAAAACTGCTTTTTATTTATTAAAGAGATTTTTCGGAAAAAAAAGTATTATCTTGAGTGTTATTTTTTCTCCTCTTTATATCTAGAATAATTTTTTAAAACATTTAGAATTCTTTTTAACTTCAAATTTATTTTAAAATCTATTTCGTTCCGCATCATGCTCTATTCTTAAGCAATATTAGTAAATATTTGCTTTAATGAAGACTTTAAAACGATACATTTTCTTCATTGTGTTTTTGAGGAAACCTTAGCCGTATTTTTAAGATTAAGAAAATAGTTCGTTTTATTTCAAC
>NC_068988.1:65720995-65722085 GCF_001194135.2 Octopus bimaculoides | reverse complement strand
TGTGTGTGTGTGTGTGTGTGTGTGTGTGTGTGTATAGATTCCATATATATTATACCATATATTGCGTGAGTGTCCTGAGAAGACCTGGATGGAAAGCACTCAGAATACAAAAATAGAGACTATGCATGGGTATGTTGCCTGAAGCTTGAATGTGACAGTAGAATTGGCATAATACCACTACCTCACATCGCTCTTTGCAGGTTATGCATTTGTAATCCAGGAACAGAAGATTACCACAAAGTACCTCATGAACAAGAGAGATAGTGACGTTCTTGTAATCCCAAGGTGCAACCAAATGTGTAGGTTATGTCATGTTTCTGTGGAAAACATCACGCATGTAATTAGCAGCTGTCCTAAAATGTCGTCAAGGTGCTACTTTCCTATGCGGCACGATGTTGTCGCTAAAACAATTTATAATACCAACCGCAAAAAAGACTGTCCTGAAATAAACTTAGAAAATCCCACTGTTTATGGAATACATTCATAAACTCCAACTCAAGGAATACTGGTGGAATATTCCCATCAAAACTTCTGTCGAATGTAAACATAGCAGGCTGGATAATGTTGTTTGGGACTGAGGGGTAAAAGTATGTACTGTCATAGAGGTCAGCTGCCCTGCAGATATAAATACCTCTTTGAAAATCAAAGAAACAGAGGATATCTATAGACAACTGCTTTGAAACGCTCCGGCTTCTTCATATTCATACCAATAATAATTGGAGCACTAGATTTTGTTAGTAAATGCTTAAAGGAGAATCTGGATAAACTGGGATTTTCAGAAAGAAAAATGGACCAGCTAATTCATACATTACAAGTGCAATCTGTGAGTGGAACAGTAAAAATATGCAAAACTTTTCTCAACTTCCAAATATGAATTTGTCTCTGTTAACTACATCTCCTAAATGGAGCCTTGTATCTTTGTTGGAAACTAGCTCCTTCCTCAGTGGAAGATTTATAATAATTAAACAATAGAAGAGACATATAATATAAATAAATATACACACACATATACACACAATTATAGGCCAATCGATAATAAAAACAAGAACAAAACATTAAAAGTCAATAGGACCTACTCAGTGAATGTATT
>NC_068988.1:65717836-65720588 GCF_001194135.2 Octopus bimaculoides | reverse complement strand
TATCGCTGACAGCTATTCACAGTTGCTTTACAGCTTGAGATCAAGTCGCATTTTAATGGACGTAATTCTTTCACTTCGTCAATTTGCTGAGAAATTTGGTGGGAAAAATCATGAATTGTACATATTTCTTTTTTATATATATAGATTTGTCCAAAGCTTTCGGCACTGTCAGCAATAAAATGCTCTCTGAATAGTTGTCAAACAAATAAATTATGCCTTATGAAAGGCTAACGCCATCATTTCCTTCCATGCAGCGATGAAAGCACTTATTTTATCAGACGGCCAACTTTCTGACACTTGACGTTTTCGAACGATACAAAGGAAGATTGTATCAGGATATTTCTTTCTCTTTTTTTTTATCATTTGGTGATGGGATGGGGCTCTTTTCTGTCACATTCCGCCCCATGCTTACGGTGGTCTGGATTAATGGGTCCAATTCCGTACTAGTGGTTTCTTTTTCAATCACCTGCACTTTACAGCCAAAACACTTGTCCGAATGCCAATGACATGGGACTTCTCATTCACTAATGATGGTGCACTTGTAACGCCTGTTAGAGAAGCAAGATTTCTTAATCCTTTCTCTAATGCGGGTATAGCCTTCGGTCGTATCATCCTTAATAGATTACCGAAGTTATCCACCATCCCTGGCACATTTGCATGGAAATCATAGGTATAAAACAACAACCAGTTCAATAGTTCCCTACCACACCCATTATTATCGATGAGGAAAACCTGGAAAACCTAACATAAGTAAAGACCACATATTTGGGGCGCAGAGTAAATTCAAGTTCCTCCTGATGAGACACTCAACTGTATAGCCAAAGTGTCAAATAGTTACTTCAAGCTTCGTCATCTGTCCGATGAACAGGGAATCTTATTAGCAAAAAATCAGTGTCTACAAAGCTATGCACCTTTCTACTCTCATGTGAGGATCGGAGATTGGGAGGCCCTATCGATCTCATATCAACTAGTATGATGTATTTAATAACTGATGTCTTCGGGTCATTTCGTATGAAGATGGAAGTCAGATTTTCCAGTAGTAAATCTGTCCGCTAAATGATGAATTGCTAAAACTGAATCGTTTGTTCCGCAATCCCAACAAAGGTGAATTCATCAAAACTGTAATTGACATACAGAGAATTGCTCACATCTAATCTGAATTCTCTCTGAGACATTCGAAAAGCCTGCATTGAATCGCAATGAAGAGAGGTTAACATGCTATAAAGCCATAGAAAAGTTATCGACTAAGCCCTCTGAATCACCTTAAAAAATCGAAAGCAAATACACAGTCTCGATCTAATATACCGGCTGCTTTGTATAACAGATTTTTTTTTATGTTCAATCTGTGGATTGTCCGTAAATATTGATTGGATTACAGTTTCATAGGAGACATTGACATCAGAACTAAAACAAATGGTTGTTGGACATCCACACGTCGAGGTGACGTGATAAAACGCACATACGCATACATACACACACTAACTCACTCACGCACACACGTGCGACACATACCCACATGCACACAGACACATACACACACACACACACACACACAATAATATGTATATATGTCATTATTCAGTTTTATTTAAGATTTCTTGCCAATAGGTAAAGGGCCGGTTTCTAACATAGATCCCACGCAACTTCATTGGAATTTCAACAACGGAGCAGAGTATGTATGTATGCATGTATGTATGTATGTATGTATGTATGTATGCATGTATGTATGTATGTATGTATGTATGTATGTATGTATGTATGTATGTATGTATGAATGTATATCATTATTCATTTTATTTCAAGATTTCTTACCAATAGAGAAAGAACGGGTTTCTAACCTAGATCCAAGGCTTCTTTATTGGAATTTCAACATCAACAGCGATGTATATTTGAATATATGTATGTATGTATGGTTTTGAAAAGCCTAATTTCTCAAGATTGGTATTTAGGCAAGGTGTTACATGTCCTAGTACCCCAATAATTACAGGTATAAACCTGAACTTGTAATCTGAGTAGAGTAACTTCAGAGATCTCAATAGTTCGGCGTAGGTATTCTCTTTTTCACTGATTATCAGATTTATATTAACATCCACTGAGCAGCTGTTATGTATGTATGTACGTACGTACGTACGCACGTATGTATGTATATATGTATATATGTATGTATGTATGTATGTATGTATAATAATATACGAATATATAAACTCTAGTTCCTGCATTGGTAAAGTTTGTAATCCAAATGAGTCATGAATACAAAGTACATTTCTTTTACCTACCTCATTGATTACACGAATTGGGAGTTACGATCTCGATCTAAGGTGAATAACATGCTATGTGCTATTTCTGCCGTGTATAGATATAATGCAAGAAGTATATTAAAAATCGCTGTTATTTCTGCATTCTCTCAATAGTTCGCCTATTAATGATGATTATAGCTTAACTGTGTCCAAGATGATTTGTGAGAGAACTCATTATTCATTGACACTTTCATTTCCTTGAAACGACCATACATAATCACACACACACACACACACACACACGCACACACACACACACTAGCCATCATGAAGGGAGAAAATCAATTTTCTTTTAGGTAGTCATTGAGTTACGTAAGTCATCGACTTACGAAAGATATATACCTCTGTATTCGTATCTTTTGGCTTATTCATAGTATACTTACATACTCACACACACACACAAGCACACACACGCACACGCACACACACACACACACACACACGCACACACGCGC
>NC_068988.1:65715525-65717826 GCF_001194135.2 Octopus bimaculoides | reverse complement strand
ATATATATATATATATATATATATATATATATATATATATATATACTTACATACATAGAAACACACACACATATATAGATATAGTATGTTTATATATGGATACCATATATATATATATATATTGTATATATGTGTGTAAGCACAATAAACGTGAAAACGAACATTACGAGAAGAGTGATGTTTTACAACGAGCTATTAGCTTCACACTTTAGGTGCAGCAGAAAATATAACCCTTCGGACATTAGTTGTTCTTCAAAATAAAATGAGGTACAAGGGAAATGAGGAAACGAAATAGTAAATGAAAGAAAAAGAAACTGGCGAAGGCTTAGAAACCAAGTAGAAATGTTGTTTTAAGGTGGGGGGGGGGCGAGAATTAAGATGCGAGAAAAGAGCTGTCGAGTAGACGCAAGTGTAAGATATTTGTGTCTGCAAACGAGTGTGAGGAAGGAATGGTGTTTGTGTGAGTGTGTGTTTGTGTGTGTCTTTGCGCTGGGTATGGAGCGATGTGCAAGCGTGGAAATATGGAGACATTGGTTTCTGAATGGGTGAAGTGCTTGTTGTGTGTAATCGTTAGGCGGATGTTAGGAAAGCGTGTGTGAGAGGAGCTAAGAATGTATGGTAATATGAGGGAATAAAGGCATTGAGGAAGAACATGAAAATGTTTAGAGTATGGTTGACGGTATATTGATGTGTTTACAAGAGTATGAATAAAACACGCAACAATGTGAAAACAAAGAGAAAAATATAAAATAAAAAGTAAAAAATGTGAAAAATGTATGAATTTTGAGAAAATACGAAAACTTAAAGATATAGATTAAAGTAGTACAACTGTTTTGAGAATTTAATAGATTGCCTAGAGGAGAGTACAAAACTGATGGTTCTGTAAATAAGAAATAATATCTGTGATGAAGAAGCTGGAAAATCCACAGATCTAAAGAAAATAATTGTGGTGTAGGACATGACAAACAGGATGTAACGCACTTGGAGTACAGAGAAAATGATAAAGAAAAGAAAATTAGTATTTTTTTAAAGGAGGGTGGAAAGTAAATTTATGGAAGTAACAGAAATAGCGCACCTATGTGCCTGTGTTTATAATGCCTGTGTGTGTGTTTGTTTGTTTCTGTGTATGTGTGTGTGTGTGTGTGTGTGTGTGTGTGTGTGTGTGTGTGCATGTTGTATGTGCGTGTGTATGTGCGTGTGTATGTATGCTCGCGTGCGCATGTGTGTGTTTGTATTCAAGTGTTAGCAAGCTAAAGACCGAAGAGTTTAAAAAGCACAGCGGACAAGTGGAAGAGTAAAATCGATATGTTTCGAAGATGTCAAAAAGTATGTCGAAGTGTAGAAGAATGTGTGTTAGCGTGAGTGTGCGTGTGTGCTAGTGTATGAGATGTGTGTATAAATGCGCGTCCAAGTGCGTATGTAAGTGTGTGTACACGCGTGTATGAGTGAAAAGTGGAGGGAGTGTGCATAGGTGTGCATAGGTAGAGAATAGGTGAGTGTCGATGTGTGAGTATCCACGTACCGAAGTGTGTGACAAAAAGTTAAAGATGATGGGTGAACACTGGTATACGTGTTAGTCTGAGAATATAGGTGGTTAGTGTAGCGTCTTTTGAAGTTGCCTTCGCATAACCAGATGGTATCATTTGCGTTGCACTTCAAAAGACTCTATGGTTAGCCACTTATCTTCTTTCCGGCACATACACAAAAGTAAAGACACTAAGTCGGCCAGCCACGTATGGAGTTTGAAGACCAACTCCACGCCACATAAAATCAAGCGGAAAATCGTAGAAAAATCTATGCTATATGTTAATAGATCGAAAATATACATGTTACGCGTAGCTAAAAGATTACATATCCTTTTTAGATCAAATAATTCGCCCCCCCCCTCCACCCGCACTGTTGAATTCCACATACATGCAGGCAAGTTTCTTTTATCGAATTGGAAAGAACCACCCTCTCAGAACATATAGGTTATTTCGGAGGTTTTAGTCTCCTTTCTGTTGATTCGACACCAACTGACTTTATGTCTTTACGGTCAAAGGAGACAACTCCATTTATCTTTCTTCTTTTTTCCTTTCTTTTTCATTCTTCCCCTTTTTTAATCCACCTTCCTCTCGTTTTTTCTCTTGATTTCTCTTGCTCTATTGTCCCGATTTGTAACTTGTACAGGTAATATGCATAGACCCTGAAGATTGCTTCGAGACACTAGGCGTGTTATTAAAGCCTATCTAGACAACACATCCATTGTGTAAAGCAATTAGTAGGTCATAATTATATACTGTGTAATTAAAAAAAAACTAT
>NC_068988.1:65713200-65715499 GCF_001194135.2 Octopus bimaculoides | reverse complement strand
TATATATATGTATGTATGTATATATATGTATGTATGTATGTACGTATGTGTATTCGGGTATGTATGTATATATATGAGGGTATGTATGTATATAATGAACCAAATGGATGAATGGGAAGAGAAGATGGAGACAGATATGTCATTATATAACAACATCAGAATTTTAATATACCGAATATATATGATATGTAACTTATACATAGAAATATGCTTACAGGTGACGCCATACCATTCTGAGGTCAGGTCTTTCATTTAAATTGGTGGATATTTCACTTACCTGAAAAAAAGTAAAAAAATGTTTTAAATTTAATTTAAAAGAAATGACGTAGAAGCATTTAACGAAAAAGTCGCAGATATTGTTTCTATGAATCTCTTTCATATAAAGAGTGGAAGTGCACCAGTATATATTGACGAGATTATTCAAAAACAAGAGACTAAGATTAAGCCTTACAGATATTAGTTTAGTCCCTATATTCCACACTTTTAAACTCTACTGGTGACAAACTTATCTCTTTTTGCTTATAGTTTCGTCTCAGTAATTATCAGTCTCATAAAATATGAAGCAAGGAGGTTAGTTTCCTGCGTTGGTAAATTTGTATTTGTTGGGAAATTAACTGACAGTACTGAGTAAAAAGGCTTCGGAGAACTGAATTTGTCGATGATTCAGAAGTAGTTATCATTCATTGTTGAGATGAAAGTGGAAAGGGGGTAACTGGTGTTTTCATTCCTTCCTCTGTAAAAGAGCTATTGACAGCAACTGGCAGAGGATGCAAAACGATGCAGGAGAGTGTAATGGTGTAGAGTGAAACAGGTTAAACTTGGTGACAGAATTGGTCGAAAATGGGGGAAAAAATAAGAGAAGCTAAGGACTAAAAGACAATTAGATGAAGAGAAAATATAACGGAAGGAAATCCAGAGGATAAGGCGAGTTTTAATGTATTCAGTGAAGGAAGGGTAGTGACAGTGAAGGGGCAAAAGGAAATGCGTTCATTTAAACTCATCAAATCATGACACAGAACCTGATCCACTATTCGTTTCATTCTTTTAAGAGTTTTGACCAATTTTTCATGAACTGTGCACACATTAACTACCTTTAGGCAAAATATCTCAGCATAATCATAAAGTACAGATGGTAAATTTATAAATACAGTCGCAGCATATATTCTTGTCAATTTTAGTGAGACATATAAGATATAAATCGATTTATCAACTTACAAACACTGTTAACGTTTTGCATTATCACTGCAAGATTTCATATGATCTTCAAAATATCAAATATTTCTGAACGTACCAGCTCGAGATTATGTCAACCACGTGGCTTCAAATGCATCTCTCTAATTAATAAATTAAACTAGTATATGCGGGTGCATGCGTACGTGTGTGTATTGATATACAAATATGTTTAAATATATATCCATAGATATATACATATTTATATATGTATATGTATTCATATATATATATATATATATATATATATATATATATATATGCTACAGATCACGATGAGAGGGATAACTTCCCTTGGCAAAACAAACAGGACACAGTAGTGTGTCGATAAGCCAGCTGGAGGAGATGTCCTCCTGGGGCTAAAAGCAACAGTAACATCCACCCCTAGGGGTCAGCCACACTTAAGTGGCAATATACTTCACTTTATCGTGCAGTTACTGTTAATACTTCATTTAGAGAATTAACATTGCTTGTTTTCACTTTTTCGATATCAGTGAAGAATTTCACTGGAAAAGTATACATAAGGTTGCCAAGAATTTATCTCTCTCATTGAAGATCGGTGGCTATTGGACGCTGACGAAGGGAAATAACCCTGAAACCCGGGTCCGTTCGTGCTACAGATCACGATGAGAGGGATAACTTCCCTTGGCAAAACAAACAGGACACAGTAGTGTGTCGATAAGCCAGCTGGAGGAGATGTCCTCCTGGGGCTAAAAGCAACAGTAACATCCACCCCTAGTGGTCAGCCACACTTAAGTGGCAATATACTTCACTTTATATATATATAGTTTTAGGGAAAAGAACCAAGGTTCATGAACTCATCGATGAAAATTTACTGTCATATATAGAAAAATTAATAAGTAAAAGCACGATAAATAAGTAATATATAATACAAAGTAAATATCATAAGATCATGATAATAAAACGACTACACATGTTTCATTACCAATTTTCAAATAGAAAGAATATTTAAATCGATGTATGTATATATATATATATGTATATATATATATATATATATATATATATATATATATATATATATATATATATATATATATATATATAT
>NC_068988.1:65710833-65711425 GCF_001194135.2 Octopus bimaculoides | reverse complement strand
ATATATATATATATATATATATATATATATATATATATATATAGGTATATAGGTATATAGGTGAAATTCATGTTTGTAGGCTTAACTGAGATTTTTATTCATTCGAGTGTCCTACAGGCAATGTACACTGTAAGAATATCTCTTTCGTGGTTTCAGTTTTGATTGCCCTTCCCAGCATGTAAGGAATTCACATGGTGGTCTCCTCTCCTTGTATAAACTCCTATACACTTTATTTTTTATATTTATATTCTTGTATTTTTATATGTTTATATTGTTTTATGGCCATAGCCTTAAATTTTTAGCCGCCTTTATTATGTATTAATTTATTCTATATATTTTTCTTCATTCGACTTCATTCGTATTACCCTTTTAGGTTTTACCACATTTTATTCGTATATATGTGTATATTTTGTACTGTTGTACTTTACCATTGGGTGCCCTATTGTTTTAATATATATCTATATTCGATTTTTGATAATTTGGGAATGATATAAAGTTGGTTTGACCGATTGCAGCGTTTATTCATTATACCTTTTAGTTTATATATGTGTGTGTGTGTGTGTGTGTGAATGTGTATATATATATATATATA
>NC_068988.1:65708943-65710439 GCF_001194135.2 Octopus bimaculoides | reverse complement strand
ATATATATATATATATATATATATATATATATATATATACATATATGCATACGTGTCTTTGTCTCTGTTTGACCCCCACCACCGCTCGACAACCGGCATAAGACAACGACAGACTTAGTATCAGGTTTCAAAAGTAGGTCCTGGAGTTGATTTTTCAAACAAAACCCTCCAAGGCAGTGCCCCAGCATGACTGCAGTCAAAAAGGAATGAAATAAGTAAAAGATAAAATATCAAGATATATATATTGTAGCTAGTGGTGGAAATAACAACTAACAACTACAACAACAGAATTTACTTTATCAACTGATATCCACTAAAGTTTACACGACATCAGACCGATATCGCACGGTAGAACCACCAATTAGCTATGCTTAATAGGTTTTCTTTTCACCTCGTTTTATTCCTTTGGTCATTGAAATACGTTCTAAGGGATATAGTAGAGACCAACAGCTGAGATTGGTTGCAGTAACATTGAAATAATGTCAAATAGAAATGAATTTTCAGATAAAATATAGAAATTAATGCGCTTGCAGGTGAAAAATAGATTTTACTGTAAGATATGTTATGTACACATAATAAATTAATATAATTCATTGTTTATTTTATGGCATTCATAATGAGTGGTGGAAAAATTGCAATTTCATCCATTTCAGGCAAACTTACGGGAAAAAAGGAGTGAGCGAAAGTACAGCGGCAAAAGAAATTAATGACGTAGAAGTCCCAGGAACTGTCAATGAACGTGTGGCAAACATCTGGTGCAAATGTTTCAAGGAAAGTGACTCCAGACTCGAAGACAGACCGACGTCAAGAAGATCTTCTGTTGTGGAGTATTAAACCTTGCTTCAAATAGTGGAACAACATCCAATCACAAGCACATGTACATTGTCGGCAGAACTTGATTCTTCACAAATTATCATCAGTCCTTTGAACAGACACTGTCGAAAATTTCTTCATGAACTGACCAACGACCAAGCCCAATGGCGTGTGAACATTTGCCTACAACTGATGACAAATCCATGGGCGAAAAATGGATCTATTTTCGCAATCCTAATAATACCCGTACACATCAATGTTATTCAAATATATCCTAATGGAAACTTTGTGTTCTTTCTCTTAGCTCATATATCTTAAATTATGCGGATTATTTAAGGCATCAAGGTTTTCTATCTTTATGCAAAATATATGGTCCTTCAGCTGCTGAAGTTAAAGTCGGACAATTGTCATAGTGATGGAAGTCATTGAACAAAATAGATGTATACACAACGGTCTTCTTCTCACCAGGCAATAAACCTGCTATTTGGCATCCCTTAATGGCATTTACTTTTGGAGAAATTCTTGAATATCAAGATTCACAATAGGAGCTAGTCTCAGTTGCCAATTGGCAATTATGATACGTCTTCGAGACGGAGATAATTTCAATGTATCAAGAATTTATTATATATGGCATTTGATACACTTGTATATAGTTTTATATATATATATATATATATATATAT
>NC_068988.1:65704826-65708624 GCF_001194135.2 Octopus bimaculoides | reverse complement strand
GTACATATTTAAGGTTATATGTATACATATATTAATGCACACGCACACACACACACACATACACACACACACACACACACACACACACATATACATATATGCATATACATATATACGCGTACATGTGTATAAATATATGTATGTAAGTATGCATCAAAACGGAATTAAATATTTTCTTTGTTATTTGTGTATGCTCAGAATCATAGAAAGTAGAACTGTTGTAGCGTTTCGGGCGCACGTTCTACATCAAAGAATAAAACGACACGAGAGGAAACAGAAAACAAGAAGAGATAAACAAAAGATCTTAAAACGTTACAAAGGACAAAACTTCCTACTGCGAGTCTCAAACGATATTGAAAATTAGTGTGAATGTATGTGCATGCTTATTTGGTTGCTTATGGTGTGTGTGTGTTGCTATATTCTTTGATGGACTGTTGTGCGTGTATATTGCGGAGTACTCTTCTGTTGTGTAGCGGCATCTGCATCAGCCTGTGACATGAATGTGGGTATGTGTGTGTGTGTGTGTCTATGTTTAAGTGTATGTGTCTATGAGTGTGTGCATGTGCGTGTGTCTGTGTGCGCCTGAGTACGTGTAATTGTATGTGTGTGTATATAAGTGTGTGCATGTGCACGTATGTGTATGTGCATGGGTATGTGTAAGTGTATGTGTGTATATGTGTTTGTGTAAGTGCATATGTGTGTGTAAGTGTGTGAGTGTGAAGTTCTATTGTTGAGTATGCTGTTGTGTTATTATACGTGTGTAGTTATGTGTGCATATGCATGTGTATTTGCATATGTGTTTGTATGGAGAGGTTTGCCTGAATTGTAAATGTGTGCGAACATTGAATGTGTGTATGTATGTTTATCACTTGAATATGTGCGTACGTTAGTCGTAGTATGTGTATATATATTTTTGTTTGTTTTTTTTCATTTTTTTTCATTGAAAATCACTTCCAAACGGCAGCAAGCACCCACCATTGTGACAAACCTCAAAGTAACCACCTAGAATGTTGAAAAGTCAGAGAAGAATCTAAGAAGCTGGCCTAAGAATATTAAACTGTTTAGCATGACATTTAAAAGAGCAGGGAACGAATTTTTCTGAGAAACAAGGAAGAGAATTCTACAAGAAAGATTTTCAAGTACAGAGACCCTTTTTATTGGAGGGAACCTCAGTGAATATTCGTGAAAGGATGTGGATCGATTTGTTATGTTATGGGGAAAGACACGAAACGAATTTTTGGTAGAAAATGAGAGGTAGAATTATTCATGGAATAAATATACCGAAACAATGTCTTGGTTATGTAAGACGGGTTGCAGTTTAGCTTCCAAGGCATAGCCAATCATAGAACCTCGTCAAATAAATACGGAGAGCTATAAACGTTCATCAGAACGTGGATGTAATTTCAGAAAAGCAGCCAACTCTCCTCTGAATAAGAAATGCATTGAAAAGGAATAGCCGTCGAAAAACATTCACAGGAATACCTATCACCACCAAACACGGTCTATGAGCAGTAAGTGAAAAATCTCGTTATTGCAAAAACTTACATGAACCAAAAATGATAAACCGAAAGTTATCCTGAAAGCCACAAGCTGTATATCACAGTATGAAAGGCAATACTATCAAGGCATCTTAGTCGACAACCTATTCTATGACTTATAATACACAACACATTTACTCGTTCAAGCATATACAGAAACACTACACAAACTTCTTTTCAAAGTTTGTGACCTAAATGATTGTGGAGCGGACGATACCACATTAAGATTGCACGTTCGGGAAATGGCACGGAAACAAACTGAGGGAGGCAGCAAAGTGCAGTTTTTTTACTCGCAAAATCTAAAGTTATCAAGTATTCCGACGTACACCATAAAACATCTTGCCCACATACCAAGAAATCTAACTTAAAGCGTTGGATAACACCTCTGTCTCTAGCATAATCGAGCTGGAGTCTAGTTAACCAGCTTTTCTTCTTACTCTAGCATATTCATACATTTCTCAGAAGAGAACACAAACAGGTAAGCTAGACAAATTCGACTCTATATTATTGCAACATACTATACTGTGCACACGCACACGCACGCACGCACGCACAAACACACACACACACACAAAACAACATATCCATATTTCAAGCACTTTTCCTGCGCTCTGTCGTCACAACAATCTTTGCAAAGGAAATCTACCCACACACAAGCAGACTAACAGTCACCCATTTTAAACATGAAGGCAATTCTTGCCCCCGATACTCACAACCAGACACTTGATATTCACTTATTGGTGCTAAATAAGTCACAACTATCACAAACTTTATGCATATGAGACGTAACCTCATGGATAAATGCGTGGAATGGAAGCTACGTCTTAATTCCGTGTGTGTGTGTGTGTGGTTTTGTGTGTGTGTGTGTTTGAGCGTGCGTGCGTGTGCGTGTGCGTGTGTGAAAAGACGCTTTTAATATAATGAATTTCAAAATTCAGTTCTATATAAATATTTCATTGCTTAAACCATGCAAGAAATATAAACAAATATTTAGATTAATTATTTTTTCAACAAAAATAAGTGTATATGAAAAAGTAATTATAGCTAAGGACAGTGTTAAATTGGACGCTCCGAGATATTTCCACCGACTGGCGAGAAACATTAATTATAAGATTTTTCTAGATTTCTTTGTCAATGTGATAAAAAATCAAGTATCCATCGATTCAAATAAAATTTGCTTTAAGGCGTCTTGTTATAATTCGACAATCAAAAATTGTGTAAATCACAAACGTACATATCACCATTTATTTAGTGTATAAAGGTTTTTAACGATTTCATTATAAGATGTATATGTGTGCATGTGTGAAAGTTTGAGTTTTCAAGTAAGAAAGAAAAGTGTGCGATACCGAAGTGGAGCAGGATTAGCAAAGATTCTAGCGAAACTGGAAATAGCCGCATCTCTAAAAGAAATATTATGTATACATATGTAGAAATATCTATATACACACATACATATGTGTGTGTGTGTATAGATATATAGATATAATACGCGTGTGTGTGTTTGTGTCTGTGTGTGTGTATGTGTGTGTGTGTATGTGTGTGTGCGTGCGCGCATGCGTGCACGTGTGTGTGTTTGTATGTATATATGTTTTTTTTTTTCAGTGTAATTTCAACACTTGAGAGAGATGAAGCCGGTCACAAAAAAGGCAACATGACTTTTTGAGTTAAGAGAATTTCCGGTGTTTTTAAATATGTGGTTGAGTTGGTGTCTTGGTTGAACGGCAAATGCATACACCAAAGGGTGTGCATCTATTCACATAAGAATCTCTCTGGAGAATTTTTGGAATGTCTTGCAAATCTTCACTGTACTAATAATTGCTTAGATTTGGAGAATCTGCGACAGTTTCTTTCGCGCTTTTTCCATGAAACCGAGTATTCTTAAGTTTTTGTGAAACTTTGTTGGTACAAAACCTAGTACACCTATGATGATAGGTACAAATGTGGTTGGAAAGGTGCTCGCCCGCATTTTGTTAGAAAGTTTAAATACCTTTATAGTTCCAAGTATGGTGTCTGAGTCTCAGTGTGGTTTTCGTTCCTCCAGGGGCACAGCTGATTGTATCTTTACTGTCAGACAATTACAGGAGAAGTGCATTGAACAGAATCTTGCTCTGTATCATTGCTTTGTTGATTTGAACAAAGCATTCGATACTGTTAATCGAAGTGCTCTGTGGCTAATTCTGGGGAAAATTGGTTGCCCAGAAAATTTTATAAACATGGTCAAGGCTTTGCATCAGGATATGAGAGCTAGGGTTAATTTTGG
>NC_068988.1:65702367-65702924 GCF_001194135.2 Octopus bimaculoides | reverse complement strand
TATATATATATATATATGTATGTATGTATGTGCTTGTTTGTGAAGATTCATAGCTCAGTGCTTAGAGCGTCGAACTTCCGACCGTGCGGTTGTAAGTTCGAATCCCGGACCAGGTTGCGTGTTGTGTTCTTGGGCAAGACACTTTCTTCCACGTAACTCCAGTTCACTCAGCTGTTGTAATGAGTTGCGACGTCACTGGTTCCAAGCTGTATCCGCCTTTGCCTTTCCCTTGGGTTACATCGGTGGCGTGGAGAGGGGAGGTTGTTATGCCTGGGTGACTACTGGCCTTCTATAAACAACCTTGCCTGGACTTGTGCCTCGGAGGGTAACTTTCTTGGTGCAATCTCATGGTCATTCGTGATCGAAGAGGGTCTCCGATATATATGTATATACTCTTTTACTCTTTTACTTGTTTCAGTCATTTGACTGCGGCCTTGCTGGAGCACATCTTACTTCTAGCAATGTAGATGGTACAATGCACCGTCAGTCACAATTCGTATGTATATATGTATGTATGTATGTATGTATGTATGTATTATATTTGATCACCACGGAGA
>NC_068988.1:65694047-65702133 GCF_001194135.2 Octopus bimaculoides | reverse complement strand
CAGTCACAATTCGTATGTATATATGTATGTATGTATGTATGTATGTATGTATTATATTTGATCACCACGGAGAAAACTAAATATTTACTGATGTTGAATTCGATACATTTACATAATTTAATTGGTTTTCCATCTGTGTTTGAACGTGTGTGAGTGCATGAGTGTCTATATACTCATTTCTTCATTTTACAATTTCAATGGATAGATACATAGACAGACAGACAGGCAAATAGATAGACAGACAGACAGGCAAATAGATAGACAGACAGACAGGCAAATAGATAGATAGATAGATAGATAGATAGATAGATAGATAGATAGATAGATAGATAGATAGATAAAATATACATGAAATTATATTTTACTGCGTATATACACACATATATTTACAGATAGTCATTTATTTTTGTATATACATACATACATACATACATACATACATACATACATACATACATACATACATAAGTACGTACCTACACACACATAAATACAATTTATTTGACTGCTCTCATAATAGAGTCAATACTATATTGCAAACTTGCTTCCTTATCAACAAAAAATAACACATCATAGAAATCTAAAAACATAGATTTGATGCAAGTAATTTATTTCAAAATTGAATATACATACTTTATTTATGAATTATTTATTCTTCTTCCAAAAAATGTATACAATCTAAATCTTTGAAAATTATATTTAGATCCAATTTTCGTTTGAAAACGTCTCAAAAGAACATTTCCAGATACTTCGGTATGTACAGGGATTTCTTCTCATTACATGTTTCCATATATGATTTTGAAAAATATGTTCTTTTTAATATGTGCGTATTCGTGTGCGAACCCGCACACTTCATATCAGCAGATCTATATACAACGAACGCCTTTCCTGATGATGGTAAAATTGAATGACCAATCGGTATTAATTATTGCACTGTGTAACGAAATTCATTTTATTTTATTCTATTGTCTTTTGTTAGATAGATAGATAGATAGATAGATAGATAGATAGATAGATAGATACATACATACATACATACATACATACATACATACATACATACATATACACATACATACCTACATACATGAATGCATACATGTATACATACATACATGTATGCATACGATGTGTTTCCACATTTTTTGGCCTGACGAATTCACTCACAAAGCCTTCATAGGCTCGTGGCTATAGTAGAAATCACTCGCCCAAAGTGCAGCGCAGTAGGAGTGAACACGTGGTTCAAAGCAAACGTCTTCAAGACACGGCCATGACTGTGCTTTTCATTATGAATTTGTTGTTATTTTGTTCTCATTTTATTGATGAGCTGATCCTGACAAAACAGGCATAATTCTTTTTCTTCAACTGATTTCTTTATATTCGTCACGACAATCAAGTAATATATTGTGGATAATCTGCATATGAATATTTGGTAGATTATGTAAGATTATGTGAGCTGAGTTTTTTAACCCCCACCATCAGAGGTGAAATACTTTAAAATATTTTCATCTACTTTGAATCTTCAGTTGTGTTTATACACATGCATATGTACAGAGTACCCGAATGTATTCAGATGAAGAAGATATATTCTCACAAAAATAATTATAAGCATTTGCAACATCATAAGCATATGAAAGATTATAAGCATTTGAAACAAAGAAATTTCATCATTTCATGATGAGGTGTAGCTCCAAAAAATTAACCCTGTGGAAAACATATACATATGTGTGCATGTATGCATGCATATATGTATGTATAAATGTTGTAGATATGTTAGAAATTTGATGCCTACAACTTCATGGAAATCCACGTATATCCAACTTCCAATGAAGTATTAAACATAATGTCCTCTGGGTCTTGTATACATTAAGAGAATCAAAACAATGCATATCCCAGAACAGAACAAAAGAGAAGATTTATTTAAACACCTCATCATTAAATCATCGTTGTTGTGATATTAAAGAATTTGATTAAATCACATTTTTTAAAATTCTGCTCTCGAATATACAATGTACAAATTATTTGATAATCGAACAAAATTGTCCTGTCTGATATAGTTCTTCTCAAATTACGTTCGTTTAACGACAGAACCAATTCTGAAATTCATCTCTAGTGAAATCCATCAAAAAACAGTAGACCAAGCATTGGTCATGGTGTGACTAAAATCTTTGAAAATAGTAAAAAAATTAAGATAATCAAATTCAAAGTTTCAGATCCGTAACATTGATTTAATTTCTATCCATCAAAGACACGCACAAAATTGTGGATAGAATCCTTGGATGGAGTTAAATTCCAAATAAAATCAAAAAATTTATTTCTAAAGAAAGTGAATAGTTTTTGCCAATTAACTTCTATAAGATTTATATTTTTCAAACAATTTTAAAATGCCTTCTCTTATCTTCTGTGTTCTCTCTCTCCCACTCTCTCACTATTTTTTCTCTGTCACTCTCTCTCTCTCCCAATCTTTCTCTCTCTCTCTCTCTCTCTCTCTCTCTCTCTCTCTCTCTCTCTCTCTTATTTGTGCACACGTAAATGTTACAATTGTATGATGAAATAACACTACGCAAGCAACTGTACGCACATTCGATTTTCCTATGTAAAATAATAACCCTTCTCTGCTAAGCTGGAATCTGTCACTATTTGTTCTTCTTCTGTATCTCAATTTCTAGGTATTTATACGAGATAGAAATAAATATTTCAACAATCTCCCGTTTTCAACCTCTTCCTACAGTGGGTAATCTTCACGCTGATATGTATTGGCAATATAATCGTTTTAGGAGATTTACGATTTTTTTTTCTATTATTCGTGGACAAATATGCCTGAAATGCGTGAGTTCATCATCTGAAATCACTACTGATTATCTGTAAATCACTGAGATGTGTGATGAAAGCAAAGTATCTGCAGAAATCCTGCTTTATAGAATGAATTTGCGACCGAATGTAAATCATAACAATTCCTGCTCAAATACGGTAACAATTGATGCTGTGATTCATGCGCACCAGAGCTCTTTCATAGAACACGTCGTCTGCATCACTAGTTAACACTTACACTCCGAATCCGGTATTCTATGTTCTATTATTGTATTTTACATTCTGTACGTTACCTATGTCACATGAGTGTGATAGTTCTTAAAGACTTCCAGAAAATATTTCTCACTGAAAATGATTCTCATAATTATATTGAAATTCTATTAATGTAGCTGTATAAACACAATGTTATATTATATTGTGAAATCAATAGACATCTTGAAATTAGAAGATTTAACTCCATCGAAGCTGAAACTAAATAAGATTTTTGGATATTCAAGTAGGTTAGTAATCAAAGTTTGGTTCAATTAGAGTCGGATGTTCGTCATTGACGATAACTAAAGAAAGGAACTTCTCGATTATATCTTTCTACAATGTACAAAGTGAACCAATGGGAAGTTTATACGGGGATGCTTAACCTGCTAGAAATAGTTGTCTAATTCACTGCAAATTATTAACTCACGTTGTGAAGAAAAAGAGTATGCTTTGCAAATTGTGGTTCTAGACACCCTACATTTGATTAAAAGGTAGGATAGTCATTGAATCATGAATGTTCTCCATCAGAGTAAACTGTGAGGGTGGATGGAAAAGATCATAGGCTGTCTATGAAGAAGTGATGCTTAAACTGTAAAATCTGACATGCATTAGTCTCAGCTCTCCTTATTAATAGCAGCATTGTTGCTTTCCAGTTTAAAAAAAACTTCAAATGTAACTAATAACGATTACTCTTGAAAATGGACAGAATTTGACATCGTGCTGTTATCAAGTAACTGCAGGAAAAGGGTTTAGTCCCCGAGGACATTCATTCTAACATCAGTGCTACATTAGGGAATGACGCTCTAGTACACAAGTTTCAATAGATGTTGTGCGTGACTGTGGCTTTGAACTGGTTTATCAACTTCCCTTATTCTCCTGATCTGACCTCATTTGACTATCATTTCACCTCAACACTAGGCTGGGAACTATTGATGATGATGTCATGTCGGCAGTTGATGACTGACTTTTTTTTTTCTTCAATAATTGGACCTAAGCATTGCAACACTGATGGAAGCAGTGTATGGACTGTAATGAGGTCTACGTTGAAAAATAAACCTCATTTGGTCACATTCGATGGGAGTAGCTTCATCAACCTATGGACTTTTCAGCCGACCCTCGTAAATGAAAACTGAATAGTGTATAAAACAAATTACTCTATTGGATCTCTAGAAATTCGGTAATAGAATACAATATAATGCAATATACTGTGCCCTGTACTAATCAAACAGACCCTACTTTTGAAATTGGTTAACTTGCAAACAGTATGCTTAAGATAATTTCGTCCACTTTAGAAATGTGTTAATTTGTACCTGTGTCTGTTAAATAAAACCATGTTATTAACTTTTCTTCGTTTAAAGTTTTCAGTGGGTTAATGAATATTGAATAGAAACTGCTTTAGATGTATATTAATTCGAATCTGTTCTGTTTCTTCATGTTTTATTCTATATTATAAATATATATTAATACAGTGTTCAGAAAACCGGAAAATCCAGAAATCCGGGTTACTTCCGGTCCCAAGCTTGCTGGATAATTGGTCCTGTACTGCATTATTATATTTCTAATTAAAAGAGAATCACCAAGTTCTTATTCGGTGACAAAGTTTTCATTCAATCATTAATTAAAACGTATATTTCAAATAAGGGACCAGACATAGTACTTGTCAGGCCCTCGGAAAATTTGTCACATACGAAACCATCTCTAAATGCAATACCATTGTTTATCTCGGGGGTGGGGAATTAACGAATTCTAGATCATAGTCTACAACACAGTATACTCAAAACTTACCCAGAAAGTTTGTCCGACGCTCTATCGATTCAACCAAAATGTGTATGATTTAATTTCTGTGAGTATTATATTTATATTTCATGATGTATTCATATTTTCTGCACATATCATCTGGGAGTGAAGTATCTGCTGCAAAATATCTTGTTTTACATTATACAACAGAATTTATGCGAACATTTTATCAACTTTGTGATCCGTATTTTTGTTCTGCGTGAAAATCAATTTCCCTGAAAAGCTGGAAAGGCTATATTCAATTGTAACATAAGGCCATACCTCTCAAACAATATAACACGTTATTATATGTGTGAGCACATATGTTACGTATATACGTGCTCTTCATTACAAATGTACTATTATAGGTGTGTGTATATGTGTACATTCACATACACATGTATAATATGTATATATTTATACATCCATACATATATATATATATATATATATATATATATATATATATATATTTATACATATACACACATATATCATAATATATAAATAGATAAGTGTATATATATATATATCTACATATAAATATACTTGTACGTCTACGCGCATATGTGTATGGATGGATGGATGGATGGATGGATGGATGGATGGATGGATGGATGGAAGTGTTTCCATAGCTGGCAGTCAATAAATGCTGTAGAAAAGTTGCTGAAAATGAAATCTGCGTTGAATTGGCAATAAAACATTGATATCCAAACCAAATGGTAGGCCAAAGTTTTATCAACAGGAATTACAGCCTACCCCAAGATCCATTCCTACCCATTCTTAATTTATGCAGTATATTTGAATTTACTCCTCCTATCCAAAGAGATTTGTGGATAGAGACTGCAAGGTTTTTTTTTTTTTGTCGTAAACTTGTTTTCCCAGTGATTACACATAATACATGGGAAACATGACAATAATTACTGGTACAATGTAAGGAATTTGGATATTTCTCAGCGAGTACGGTAGTTGTTATCTATGCACACACGACATTACGCAATACAATTGTATAGTCATTTAAAGATGCAAAATACAAAGAAAGACTCATCTTAAGGCCATATACGGAAACTCACGAATTCGTCTCTGAGGCACAAACAATATCATTTCTTTTTATATGCGAGATATAGTGAACAAAGATTAGGAACGAAATTTCTAAATAAAATTTGTATTGTACAAATATATATCTGAGCGCATGTATATAACATGCATATGCAGCGTATATATCATGTGTTCACTTTCACATTGAATTTAATCTAGAGTAAACCATTTGGAAATAGTAATCCGTCTATAGTCTATCACGACTCTTGTTTATTTGCTCCATAGTGGAAATACTACTCTTTACGTTTCCTGGATCTTGAGATCAGAGTCACTGAAGTTACATCGCAACTTAATTACTGCATGACCTGACGGTCAGTACCTCAGCTGGAATGCTCACTATGCGTGCCACTTGATTCTCTGAATCCAATTCTCTACTTTATTTCCATGTGTGTTTATAAATAATTATTTTCCCGTTCCAATAGAATTGAGATATTTTAATAACAAAAACACCAAGGTAGAGTCAACGACGGCATACCCGTGTGTCCACAATGTGTATGGACATTCACGTAATTATTAAAGCCTATACGGATTTGTCCTTCCAGTTGTGCATACATCCACAAGCGTAGACCAAATACACTCAAAGATTACACAAACTTCACAACTTGCCCCCGGAAGACCACTGCTAGTTCTCACTGCACACGCAGCCGTGTACTGCCATCTGTTAGCGCACGACAGAACTAGTCCACGAACTTTTTGATACCATCTCTTTGACCTATACTTGACATAAAAACTTTCACTTGGATACAAATTAACTTGTCACACCAATATTATATACATTCTCGAGTAACCCCCATCATTGCATAATACTAACCACAAACCTCATACAGTAATGAACATATCTGTATATCTCTCTCTCGCTCTCTCTCTCTCGCTATCTCTATCTTTATTTCTCTGTATATCTATCTCTTTTTGTTTCTTTCTCTCTCTCTCTCTCTCTCTCTCTCTCCCTCTATATATCTATATATATATATATATATATATGTATATATATGTCGGTCCATTTTGCTGAATCACTAAGTTATGGGGACGTAAACATACCAACACCATTAGCTAAGCGGTAGTGGGGGACAAGCTCAGAAACACAAACACACACACACACACACACACACAAACACACGCACACACAAAACACACACACACACACATACACACACACACACACGCACACACACATATACATACAAGCATACGCGCGCGTGCACATATAGATACATGTCTGCAAACGACGGGCTCATTTTGGTTTCCGCCTATCAAATCTACTCACAAAGACTTGGTAGGCCCGGGGCTATATTAGAAGACACTTGCACAAGGGGACTGAATCAAGTGGGACTGAATCTGGAACCGTATGGTTAGGAGCAAGCTTCTTACTATACAGCTACACCTGCACCTACACACACATGCATGTGTGTGTGGATGCATGAATGCGCGCGCATGTGTGTATGTGTGTGTGTTTGTGTCTCTGTGTTTGTCCCACCCATGATCGCTTGACAACCGATGTTGGTGTGTCTACGTCCCTGTAACTTAGCAGTTCGGCAAAATACACCGATAAAATGAGTACTAGGCTTACAAAGAATAAGTTCTGGGGTCGATTTGTTCAACTAAAGGCCGCAGTCAAATGACTGACACAAATACAAATAAAAGAGTAAAAGAGTATATAATATATAAATATTTGATTGGACTTACAAACGTGATCTAAATGTCACCTGTATGAAACAGGAACTCCTAAATAAATGTAACTTTTGACATCTAGCTGTACATATATATATAATCAAGTAGCAGTTGCTTTCGAAGAACACAAACTTATTTTCTCAAACTAGAAAAAATATATTTATAACCTTTTCTCACCTTCCCAAACCCCCAATATATATATATATATATATATATATATATACTCTTTTACTCTTTTACTTGTTTCAGTCTTTAGACTGTGGCCATGCTGGAGCACCGCCTTTTAGTCGAGCAAATCGACCCCAGGACTTATTCTTTAGAAGCCTAGTACTTATTCTATCGATCTCTTTTGCCGAACCGCTAAGTTACGGGGACATAAACACACCAGCATCGGTTGTCAAGCGATGTTGGGGGGACAAACACACACATACATACAAACATACACACACACATACATATATATACATATATACGACGGGCT
>NC_068988.1:65693161-65693676 GCF_001194135.2 Octopus bimaculoides | reverse complement strand
TATATATATATATATTCCTGTTAATTTCCTGAACAATCATTTCTACTCACTCCTTACTAACAGACTTACACATCTACTCTCCTTACTCTCGTCATGAGGCTAAAAACCAAAACCATAGATTTTCGACAGCATATAAACTGAAACCTCCAAATCACTGACTATCTTCCCGTAGAAAACAATACACGCGCGCACGCACGCATGCACAAACACACACACACACACACACAAACAGGCATACATATAGATATTATAAGAGATATCACTTCTAGATTAACACTACGTCTAGACGGAGGCGGGGTGAGTAGTTTCGATTTCAAATTCAACGAAGATGTACAGAATGAGCATAATTCATGATATTCTACTTACAACAACAAAATCTTTTTAGGGCAATTGCTATCTGTGTAACAGCGCTATTTTATCCTTATTTGGAATTGTCAGCATAATATAACCCTATGAAAAAATATATTCTTTCCCATATACATATATATATATATATATATATATATATATATATA
>NC_068988.1:65691122-65691683 GCF_001194135.2 Octopus bimaculoides | reverse complement strand
TGTGTGTGTGTGTGTGTGTGTGTATGCATATATGTGTGTTTGGATAGATAGATAGATAGATAGATAGATAGATAGATAGATAGATAGATAGATAGATAGATAGATAGATAGATAGATACAGGCATACCTCACCCTACGGTTCCAGGAGACATGACTTAAGTTGAAAGACGACTAAAGCCGAACTATCTTATCCCTAGATTAGACTAGGCTGAATTTACTTGTCTCTAGGCTAAACTGATAATATCCATTCCAAGTTCTGTACTTAATTTATCAATGCATTTTCAACAATACATGGTTTGATATGTTTGATATTTGCTAAAATCTTGTCCTTATTATGTACAATCGTTGATACAGTTGTCCGACTCATCCCAAAAGATCATGCAATTGCTACCACTTATTCACCTCTTTCATGGCGTTTCTTCATAGCCAGTGTATCTTCCAGCGTTACGTATGTATGTATATATATATATGTGTGCATATGTATATGTATATATATATATATGTGTATATGTATATAC
Organism: Octopus bimaculoides; assembly: GCF_001194135.2. NCBI lineage: Eukaryota > Metazoa > Mollusca > Cephalopoda > Octopoda > Octopodidae > Octopus > Octopus bimaculoides. Next base: position 65,691,165 of record NC_068988.1, on the reverse strand, counting down.
ACACAAACACACACACATATATATATATATATATATATATATA
>NC_068988.1:65686252-65690397 GCF_001194135.2 Octopus bimaculoides | reverse complement strand
ATATATATATATATATATATAATTCAAGAAGAAGAATTGAGTGTTGGTAAAGATATAAAATTAATTTATTAACATACTGCCAAATAAAAGACAACGAACGTTTCAATTCAGTCCAATTCAGTTACATGTTGATGAATTGGATTCTTTCAAATCCAGTCCGTCAAAACGTAACTCTTTCTATTGTACTCCTGCCATGATGAGATTCTGCCCAATATTATTCGAAATGCCATTTCATTATAATCTTTGGATTTATTCCAATCTTTGAATTTGCAGTTGTATATTGGACTGAATTGAGACACACTTTTGAACTGGTCATTCAGTACCTCACTGATCCTGGTTGGACTATCTGTGAGGGAGCCATCCTTTGGAAGAGGGGTCGTATTTTGCAGCGTACTGAGGCTGTTTCTTTAGTATAATGAAAGAAGGCCTTTGGGTTTGACTTAATGCTTTTTTTATAACCCAGGCTTTTTTCTCTGCTCTCTCCCCCACATAGGATTGTTGCAGGCTTTTTTCAATCTCTATCAGTGCTGTTTTTAGGCGGGACCTTTCACTACTTTTGGAATGTTAGTTGAAGCGATTTTTACAACCTTCGTCCGTCGTGTCATGAGCATCTTCCTCTCCCTTGGAATATTGTTCTTTTTGTGTTGGCCTTGGGTGGCTCTGGGACATATTTCGGGAATTTCTGGGACATATTTCTGGAATATGGTTTGCATAACAGGTACGAAATATTCTCGTTTCATGCCAATGTCTGGTGTGGAGAGACATTTCGGCCAGTCCTGTCTGAGTATTTCTTTTTGGATCGATTTCCAGTTTGCTTTGGGAATGTTCAGATTGGAGAGATTTTGGGTGCTTTCTTTAGGCTGTATGTCTCTAACTACTTTTGGTCCATACATAGACAGCTCTATTATGTTGTGATCCGAAACTAATGTCGGCGTCACTTTCACATCATGAGCGATGTCCATGTTGTTTGTGAATCAGAGATCCAAAATGTTATTCGCCCTAGCTGGTCTGAGTACAAATTGCTCCATGAATAGGGCATCGGTGAGGTTGAGCAGGGATTCCACTTGTGCTTGCTTGCAATGATTCATTTCTAAGAGCATGAGGCCTTCGGGCTATTTGACATTGGGGAAGTTAAAATCACCCATAAGAAATACGCTCACATGGTGTTCCAGTTTCATGAGGACTTCTGAGACAATCTTCAAACTTACCAATGTGATTTGGATCATCCGGTGGGCAATATATGTTGGATATGACTATATTGTGTTGTCTTATGTATACAATTAGAGTGTACTTCTGCATCCTCTATATCAGGGCTCAGGTGGATTTCCACGAGTGCTATGCATAGGGCTTGATTGCATGCAGCAAGGTCTCTCAGGAAAAAAAATTCGCTATTGTTGATGTGATGCAACTCCACCATGGCTCCTTTCCCCTCTGTCTGTTCGCAGTATCGCATATTTTGATACGTGTACTTCTGCATCCTCTATATCAGGGCTGAGGTGAGTTTCCACGAGTGCTCCTCATAGGGCTTGATTGCATGCATCAAGGTCTCTCAAGAAGGAAATTTTGTTTTTAATATGATGCAACAGGCCCCCAATATTTATTTAAAATATTGGCGTGACGACTGTGCAGGCGTTAAGGTTGATCGTGGTGATATTGCGCAGTGGTGGGAAAAGTTCCTTGTTTGCGCTTGATATAGCCAGGTCACTGCTTTGAACTGATATTGCTGATTTTATTCCGGCCAGCAACTCAGTCAACGCTGTTGACTGTTTTTTAGTTAAAGCTACGACTTTAATCTGCACTAATTTAGCTCTCTTCGTTATTTCCGTTTGAGGAGGACTAAAGAGACAGAAACGTTGCATCTAGGAATTCGACAGAGAGATTTTTTTTTTATCTATGATAACTTCAGTGAATTAAGAAGTAGAAATATATCACAAGCATATTTTAAGTAACTTAACGTTCGCATATATGTATGCATGTATGTATGTATGTATGTATGTATGTATGTATGTGCGTGCGTATGTGTATATGTATGCATGCATGTGTGTGTATATATGTATGCATATTTTTGTGTATGTAAGTATGTATATTAGTACAAACGTTGAGTCATTTTGCTATGAATAATAACTTTATTGCGCCAGTTCTCTTGGCTTGAAATTGACAATCCACACCGTTGCTATCTTTGATCTCACGGTGAACCTCATTTTGTCAGTCGACCAAGTGTACGAAATAGAAAACTCTGAGTAGGGACTGAATCCCTCACCAGGTAAGACTTATGCTCTGTGATATTTTTCTCCCATTTGTTTACCGGAATAGTGATATATATTATGAGGAAAGGTAAGAGAGCGAGGATGTGCCAGAGAAGAAAGAAAAGGGAAGAGCGAGTATATATTCTATTCCACGTATTCACCCATATTAGTTTTTGTAATTTCATAAACTAGGTACTTTTCAAACAAATGCGGTTAGTGATATTTACTGAAATGTTTGGAAATATTTCCCAGAAAACATCGTTAAACAGTTATATTTCTATCAGGAGAATTGTCTTAAAATTAACATTAATATAACAATTAATTTCTTTTTATAGCTTGATTTTCTTTCAACTCTCTTTAGAAAAGCTTCCATTTGAAATAGGATTTCGAATGTTATTTATCGGTTTTATGTCTGAAGTAATATTACATGGGATTGTATTTTGTTTTCTTATAAAACAAAATTGAAGGATATTAAAGAGTTTCTTCAAGATAAAAAGAGAAAAGCATGAAGGTACAGCAGAAAAAATATATTGAATGAAATAACTTAAATTTTGTTCATCTCGGTGAAGATCAGTCTTAATAGCATTCTTGTTTAACAAAGAAAAATAATAAAGTGATCAATATTATTTAGTAGTAGTAGTAGTAGTAGTAGTAGTAGTAGTAGTAGTAGTAGTAGTAGTAGTAGTAGTAGTAGTAGTCGCGCATTAATAACATTCATATAACACTGATACATTTATATTTGGTATTGTGGTTGTATTCTATTACAGCAATTCTGTGTTGAAATAGGAAAAAATATCCTTTGTTTTGTTTTGTATGATTTTTGTTATTTTTTTAGCTTTGTTGTTGTTGTTGCTTGTATTTTCAAGATTGCTTTATGATTATCTTCTTCGATTATCGGAGTTGTTTAAATTTCAGCATAAATAACTTCAAACAACTCAAAACACAAAATGATGCAATCCTACTGAGATATGACAAACACCAATACACATACACACACGCACACACAAACACAGACACACAAACACACATACACGCATGCATATATATACATATATATATATATATATATATATATATATATATCAACAACGAATATTTCTTAAAAAATAAGATACAGTTAAGAAATTTTTGAATAATCCTTCAGGGAAATAATCATTTTTCACTCAATAAAGCATAGAAATATATTTCCTCGACATATACAATTAAATATTATTCAAAATTTACCCGTTCAAATACGCTTTGATTGAAAAGACATCTTTAGTAAAATATCTATTTCTGTTTGTATTTGTCTAGTATGACATATCTGTTTGCTGGTAACAAAACTATGGAAACTTTGAAAAGGCACGACATTCGTACCGAACATACGGAGTTAGAGAAACAATTTTTTTGTAATTCGTTTGAATAACAAATCGAAATATTATAAAATTTCCAGTAACAGTATCAAGTGCAATTTGAATATAATTATAATATAATCATGCACTACATCTTGTGTGATTACACCAATAATAGTAACATACACACTGATTAAATATCGCTTCTTTATTGTTAGTCAACTAAATATTTGGCAAAAAATGTCCATCCCAAAATATAACAATACAAATACAAATTGTTAGTCAGTTAAATATCTATATATCTATCTATCTAGCTAGCTATCTGGTGCTATTAAGTGGGACGTGGTATACGACACGTTTGGCCAATACATAGGTGTGGCTGTGTGGTATGCAACTTGCTTCTCAACCACATGCTTCTGGATTCAGTCCGACTGTGTGGCAACTTGGGCAAGTGTCTTTTATTATAGCTTCAAGCCGATCAAAGTTTCCTGAGGGGATTACGTAGACGGAAACTGAAAGAAGCTCATCGTATGCAAACGTGCGTATATATATATATATATATATATAT
>NC_068988.1:65681810-65684982 GCF_001194135.2 Octopus bimaculoides | reverse complement strand
TATACATGTGTGTGTGTTTGTATGTGGAACCACAGGTTCAGATCAATTACGCATTATTTTGGGCAAGTGTCTTTTATAGACCTGGGCTGAATTTGGTCGGCGGAAGCAGTGTTTAAGACCGCAGTATATGTTTTCATATGTGACTGCGTGTGTGTATGTGTGTGCGTGCGTGTGCGTATTTGTGTTTGTGTGTTTGTGTGTTTGTGTGTGTATTTGCGACTGTGGGTATGTGTGCACGTGGTCTACATTGGTAAAAGATATAAGCGTCGACTACAAGAGCGAAAAATCTTTATGAACAACATCCATTGCAATTTTCGTTTAAATACACCCGCAGTAAATGAGGTAAAGTGAATTATCTTTATAAAATATAAGTAATATAAATTTTCATTACACTGTGAGTTGCACGTGAAGTCCTGATTTGTAATAGGTGATCAATGCATTCGCTGAATTTCCTAAAAATTGAAAATTTGTCACTCAGTGTTCTAAAATCTGAATGATATCGTCTATATGAGGACACGACCCACGGCAACGTATACAAGTTACCTGAAGATAATTAATGACTGCGGGACGTAACCTGGGACCTCCATCTACATAAGTGAATAAGTGCTAACATAATGAAGTGATGAAGACAATTTGAATTACTTAAAATTATCCGTGTAACGAGAAGAAAATATAGGCGTAATGACTAATGTTATTTGAATCTCCTCAAACCAGAAGGGCGGTAAATCTGAAATGTTACTTACTTATTTCAAGTCAGAATTATACATACAGTAAGGTAACATTCCTATTCCACTTCACATTCCGTCTATTTTAATTGATAAGATGCTCTTGCAATTACTGATGTTGATGCAGATGCGAATATCGGAGATTAAATCTCAAAAGAGGCCAGTCAGACCAATAAGTAAGATTCTACTTAGCAGCTAGTCTTGGATCACACAGCAACTAAATCTTTCTCGAATCATGTCCTACCGATGATGATTGTAATGAAAATATCAGTGTTGAGTTCGATAACACAGGTTTTATGTACACAGTGAGGCTTCTACCGGAACTGTTCAGGGCAGTTTTAATGATACAGTACAGTGGTGGTGGTTGTTGAGTAGTTTTTGTAAAGAAATGGCTGTGGCTTGGTTCTATTGAAACAGCAAAATTATGATTGCAATGACATTGCTCAGTGATGGTTTTATCGACTCAGTTCAGTGAAGCTTATCATGACTCATCGAAGTAGTTGTTGTAATGACTCAGCTCAATGGTGATTGAAATGATGTAGATCAGTTATGGTTATGACGACACTATTCAGCGTTGATCACAAGAGTTCAGCAGTGCTTCTAATGAGAGAGCGCAGTGTTGATTGCAGTGATGACTCTAATGACAGAACTTAAATGTAATCGTAATGGTACATGTTAGTAGTTGTTGTAATAGCAGCTCTGTGGTAGTAGAAATATAACTCAGTTGCTATCATTACAGAGCCAGACGCAGTCATAATGATACACCTAAACAGTGATTGTAATGACAATCTCAAATGTTGATTGAAATGAAATAGCTAAGGGATACTTGTGATGACATAGATAAGATTTTGCTGTAATAACACAGCTCAATTGGAGTCGCAATATAACAGTTCAGAGTTTTGAGTTTGTAGAAGTTTTTCTGATTATCCAACTCGGTGGGGTTTTAATAATATAACTTAGTAGTGGTTATTACGAAACAGATCAGCAAGGGTTGTAATGAAACAACAGTATTTTGTAATAAAACCGCTTAGTGTTTGTAATGTCAGCTCAGCGATGGTCGAAACGACACTTCATGAGTTTCGTTGAAACGATACAGCAGACTTGTTTTAATGAAAGATTAGCACATGCTGATACATTTTTTATGAAAGCCGTGTACTTAACATGAAGTGAATGTTCAAAATTAACTTGGCTTCCTTCAATTATTGAAGCTAATAATCTTATAATTTCGAAGTTTTGTAGTAAGATGCAATGATATATAATGACAGAATAACTTACCAAAATTCTTCTTGAGTGTGATACCTCATCACATTTTGCAACATATATGTAGCTATCTTGATATCATTTGACTGTTGGCTTAGGACAAACATGCATTTCTATTCCGAAATTTATTTTACGAAATTTTTCAAATAAACGGTCGCAACTCTGTATACTTTTCCTTTCGAATTATTTTTTTAAATGCGATTTATTTTGTGTGTGTGTGTGTTTTTTTCTTTTTTTTGTTTTTTTCAAGAGGGTTAGCTTTATGATTTCATTAAATGTTTTACCGATGTTTTTTTTAAAATAGCGAAAACTTGTTTGAAAGCGTTCCATCCTGAAACAACTCGTTTGTTTATCTTTTATCTTTTACTTGTTTCAGTCATTACACTGCCGCCATGCTGGGGCACTGCCTTGAATCGACCCCAGTCCTTTTTCTAAAAACCTAGTACATATTTTAACGATTACCTATACCGAACAGCCACATCACGGAGAAGTAAACACACTAACACCAGTTGTCAAGCAGTGGTAAAAGACAAACACAGACACAAAGACACACGCACATATAGATAGATAGATAGATAGATAGATAGATAGATAGATAGATAGATAGATAGATAGATAGACAGGACAGGCTTTTTTTAAAGTTTCCGTCTACGAAATCTACTCACAAGGCTTGGCCGGCTCAAGTATAGTAGGTGCCACGCAATGAGACAGAACCCGAAGCTATGCGATTAGGAAGTAAGCTTCTTACCACATAGCCATGCTCGCGCTTGTTTCTAAAAATATAAAGGCTGAATATTTATAAATTTGTATGTAGGGATATGTAATACATGTATACCAGATTGTGAAGGAGTAATCAATACATTACATGAAGTCAAATTCTGTGAGAAATCTTTAAAGATGGAGATGGAAGTTATATTTCACCGCAGTGAGGAAATTTTGATTCGTGACTGGATTTATAGGGAGGAAAAATCAGGTGTATTAGTTTGACGCTCGGTAAGTATGGAAAAGTCTTTGAAGTTTCGATCCTGCGCTCTTCGACAGAGAGAATTATATATAGTGATATATAACATATGAGAGAACAGAAAATGGAATTCACGACATTTTTTATTAATCACAACGATCGTTTCGACTCCACTTGCATCGACCCCTCACGGGTGAGATACTATGGAACATATATATATATGTAT
>NC_068988.1:65681546-65681800 GCF_001194135.2 Octopus bimaculoides | reverse complement strand
TATGAATCACAATTTGCTTTCACCGTTATTCTTGCTCCCCATCATCACCACCAACTCCATTTTGTCTTTTTACCATCGTTTTGCTTTCATTCGCTCTTTCCCGCTGCGTGTGTAACTATGCATCTTTCGATTGATCTTATGCGTCTTTCGATCGATCTTAGCAATACGTCTATCCTTAATTATATTTATTATACGTATGTATATATATATATATATATATATATATATATATATATATATATATATATATATAT
>NC_068988.1:65677768-65680374 GCF_001194135.2 Octopus bimaculoides | reverse complement strand
AGAGAGAGAGAGAGAGAGAGAGAGAGAGAGAGAGAGAGAGAGAGAATCAACATGTGTTTATTAGTCTCGTAAGCTCTCGAAGTCTTATCACGAAATACATCAACAACTGTCATTTTAAGTAGATATACATTCACACACAGGCATATTTGTATCTATGCATGTGCTTGCATGTGTGTGTGTGTGTGTGTTTGCGTATGTACAAATTATACAGGATGTAACCTGAGGATAAAAGAATATACATAATACGGAATGGGAGGTTAGTATATATATTAGATAAAATTGGTACGTAGCATATGACAAAGACTACATTAAGCCTGAAACCAGTAATATCATTTTCCCACTTTCTCCAGGCAAATAAAATGCTATTAGTCTGACAAGTGCCCTGACCCTAAACTTTTAGACCATTTGTGTCCCTGACGTAGTATTTCCAGTATGTATAATATTAAAATATACTTTTCTCTATACTTTTCTTCACTTAAGGTGTGACTGTGTGGCAAGTAGCTTGCTTCCCTACCGCATGGTTCCGGGTTCAGTCCCACTGCGTAGCATGCTGGGCAAATACCTTCTACTATGGGCCTCTGGCCGACCAAAAGACTTGTGAGTGTATTTTGTTGACGGAAACTGAGGGAAGCCCATCGTATATGTCTGTGTGTGTGTGTGTGTGTGTGTGTGTGTGTGTATGTCCATCGCCTGACAAACTAGCGGGTCGGCAAAAAGACACCGATAGAATAAGTACTAAGCTTACAAACAATTCGTCCGGGGGTCGATTTGTTCGACTAAAGGCAGTGCTCCAGCATGGCCGCAGTCAAATGACAGAAACAAATAAAAGTATAAAATATACATACATATATATACACGCATACAAACATAGGTGCTGGCGTGGCTATGTGATAAGAAGCTTGCTTCCTAACCACGGTGTCCGGGGTTCAGTCTCACTACGTGACACCGTGATCAAATTTCTTCCACAAATCCTCGGACCGACCTTGAGAGTGGATTTGATAGACAGAATCCTTGTGAGTGGATTTGGTAGACGGAACCTGAAAGAGACCCGTCATATACATATATGTATATACATTTATCTGTGTCATCACCGCTTGCCGCTTGACATCCAGCGTTGGTGTCTTTACGTCCCCATAAACTAGTGGTTCGACAAATGAGAACGATATAATAAGTACAAGGCTTTAAAAATAAAGTGCTTGAGTCGATTTGTTCGACTATAACACCTCAAGACGGTGTCCCAGCATGGGCGCAGTCAAATGACTGAAACAATGAAAGAATAGAAGAATACATTATATTAATGTATTTATGAATATAATACTTTTGTGTTATCACAATAACATAAACTTGCATATATATGCAAACACATAGTTATATCTATAACCATATATACATGTACAAATACACACATACACAAGTGCATACAGATGTGTGTGTGTGCGTGCGCGCGCACCCGCGCGTGTCTAAGTGGTTCGGGTGTTGGGGTGTTGCACTCATGTTCGTAAGATTGTGGTTTCGATTCCTGAAATAGGTAATGCGTAATATTCTGGAACAAAACACTTCATTTCACGTTGTTCCATTTCCCCCAGTTGGCAAAAACCAATTATCCTGCAAAAGACCGAACGTGCCGATCATGGGAAGAATATATATACGTCTCATAATCCAGTATATATATTCATACATATATATACTGCTACAGCACAGTATGAAATAGGACCCTGTAACTATATGTTAATAAGTATGCTTAAGAAATTGTATATTTATATCTACATATATTAGTGTCTGTGTAAGTGCGTGCGAGTGTCTATCGCATATTACTATATATCTAACTATATACACGATTTACACATATATACTAACATATTCGTGTCGTCAAAAATGCCGACAGTTCTGTTAATGATAGAAAATGGTATGTCATCAAAACAATGAGAGAAAATATTGATAAGTGTCAGCAACTCGGTATAGAGACAGAATTGAAGGATTTGAATGTATGTATATATCTTTCATCTTCTATGGATTCTGATTTCATTCATTGGACTGCATACATGATGGAGTACAGCTATGAAAGGTTTAATCGAACAATCTGCCCTAGTACAATTTTTGTTTGTTAAGCGTATTATCATATTGAACTCTTCGGCAGAACCGCTATAATTACAAAGATGCAAACAAATGAATACCGGTTTTCAAGAAGTTAGGAGACTCTACTTTGTCTGCATTGGGACCCATGTCTACTGCCACTTCCTTCCTTTCAATTCAAGATGCGCAAAATTTAATCCAGACATGGTTCTTTATCTCCATTTTATTGAATTTATTCGTCTCTCCAACTGTTTTCTGTTATTCCATTCTGTAGAAGAGCACGTAGACTCGAAAGGTCAAAACATCATATATATATATATAGTTTTAGGGAAAATAACCAAGTTTCAAGAACTCATCGATGAAAATCCACTATCCAAGTTCTTGAAACATGGTTATTTTCCCTAAAACTATATATTTTATATATATTTTATAGATGAAGCTCAATTTAATTTTAATTTTTTATAAATTGATTTTAATTGACTTTTTACCTGTAATTTTGGATTTTGTCCCTAATATTATTATTATATATATAT
>NC_068988.1:65673897-65675082 GCF_001194135.2 Octopus bimaculoides | reverse complement strand
ATATATATATATATATATATATATATATACATATATATATCGTGAAGTATATTTGCCACCCAAAAGTGGCTAACGCTTAAGGGTAAGGACCCGTCATCAGCGGTTGGCGATGAGAAGTGGTTCTCAATGCAAACAAATATATACTTTTTTCCAGTGACGAAAAGTCACTGATCTCCAAAAAGAGAAAACCACTTCCCATCACCATCCGGTGGTTGTCATATGCTGATGACGGGTCTATACCCACAAACTCGGGTCCCTGTGTATCACGTCTGGCTGGAGATGGGAAAGATGATTTCCATTAGCAAATACTGATATGCACAGAAAATCTGTCAATAGCCAACTGGAGGAGATGCCTTCCTGATGCCCTGATGTCCAAAGATTAGAGGAAGAACAAGAAAAAAGCCAAAACCCCAAAATGCCAAAGCGAAAAACGAAGACGCATAAGGATATAAACTGGCAGAGCCCAGGCTGTATGTAAATTTGACTTAAATGGCACCTGCTGGCATTGAGAAACAGGAGACGGCAGCAGCCTTGCCCATCCCAAAACTTCGGAACAACAAGCAGGGAAACATGAAACAAAACCAGCAAAAACATAGAAGGAATTCATCAATCATGTATCTGCAGACTAATAGTGCACTAACTGGAAGAAACACGTTTCGAAAGAGTAGGAAAAGAGATCACCTCATGCATTCTGCACCCCTCAAAAGGCAATATGCAGAGGCTGTACGAACTACAGCTATGGAACAACAGTCTTGGTTGAACATGGCTCAGAAGATAGTACAGCAGCTGACATGGGTGTACAGGATGCAAGCTCAAAGCCTTGCATTCTAATTCACAAGACCGCATCAGGTGACATGCCCAGAATGGCCACCACTAACACCTACCCCGATATCGCAACCATATTCCTACTGAATATTGGAGGTAAAATTCTCTATCTAAAAGAGCTTGCTACATGCAATCAAGCAATATGCATGACACTCACTGAAACGTATGTATGTATGTATGTGTATATATATATATATATTCAATGTGCTAGAAATAGATCACATCTTGTGTCTAATAAGACCTAAATTGTTCTCAATATTTCATGTTGAGAACAATTTAGGTCTTATTAGACACAAGATGTGATCTATTTCTAGCACATTGAATGTCCACGTTAGTGGTCAACGTCATATATAAAAATGT
>NC_068988.1:65672399-65672845 GCF_001194135.2 Octopus bimaculoides | reverse complement strand
GTAATATATATATATATATAATTATATATATACACATACATAAATACACACACACACACACACACACTGGAAATGGCTCGATGGTCATGAAGATAGCTTCGCAATCATGAAGTTTCGAATTAATCTCTACTGCCTTATGAATAAAATTGTCAAATGGAAACTTAGAGGAATTCCGTCGAATATATGAGCCTGTGTATATATACGAGTGTGTGTCTTTGTTATTGTTCCCCAATACTTAGCAACTGAAGTTGGTCTGTAAGCACCGCCGCAACATAGCGGTTCGACCAAACACAAAGCGATGGAATAAGTACTAGTCTGAAAAAGCTCCTGTGTCGACTTGTTCGTCCACGCTTCAGTGGATAGAACAGGAAGAATAATAAAAGGAATGGAAAAATGTATTATTGCATTTATACGTATACATACATACATACATATATATATATATA
>NC_068988.1:65668181-65672370 GCF_001194135.2 Octopus bimaculoides | reverse complement strand
ATATAAATACATGCACACACACGGATATATAAATACATGCACACATAAGGCGAGAGAGATGCGGAAGAAAACTTGTTGCAGCTGTATATTTCATCAGGTCACATGCATTGAACTATTGATGGTTTCCTGCCAGCCCACTCTACGACATAATTACTAATTGAACATCACTATAAAATATACTATCTTCGTAAGCATGAAATTCATAGCGGAAATCTTGGACTTTTACTTATAATGTAAAAGAAATGAAATGTAAAAGAAATGAAATGTAAAAGAAATGAAATGTAAAAGAAATGAAATGAAAAGATATGTGGGACTTTTACTTAGAATGAGAATCACAATTAGCTTCAGTGTATATACTCATTCTTTATAACACCTTATAAATATTTAAGAATTTCAAATCTCGCAATATTCATTTTTGTTCCTGGTATTTTTATTGGCAGTGGTAGTGAGGCGGTGCTGTTTTTTTTGTGTTGGTGGTGGTGCAGGTGGTGCAGGTGGTGCCGGTGGTGTTGTTTAGCTTGATTCGAGAAGGGTTATGACTATTGAATCCATGGCTATACCGTCATTTTTCTTTATTTTTAGACATAATGTATCTAGCATTACATGGACCAATGTGTCCTTTTTTAAGACGGGAATGCGTGATTTGAAGGAGATTTGGCTGTTATATCCTGCAAATCCAGCAACCAAGTTGAGTTATACTACGGCCGTCATTGCTAGTAGTAGTAGTAGTAGTAGTAGTAGTAGTAGTAGTAGTAGTAGTAGTAGTAGTAGTAGTAGTAGTAGTAGCACTCTTAGATAACACCACACTATCATGTTCCATATCCCGAAAATAACTTAGAAATTTAAGTCGAAAACAGAAATCGTAAATATACTTTAGAAAACTTATGTTCTTACAAAACAACAATTAATTTCTTTTCTGTATTTATTCAGAGATGAGGCTATTAATCTATGACGTAAAACTCTGTAACTGTACACGAACTGTCCAACCAAACACAAACTGACGCTGGAATTGATAGATGGCGCAGTTTATTCTTTCCTGTAATGACAATCTGAAATTTAAGTGTTGTTGACAAGTTTTTTAGGGATTGGAATCAATTTTTCAGTTGCATATCACGCAATTCCTCGCAGTTACACGATTAGATCAAAATTTTTGCAATGATTTGGTTACTAATTTGCCGTATTCTTTAAATTACAACGATAGCAGCCAAGCATTCGATGTAGAGGCCGTCATGTTGCATCGTCTGAATCTATTTTTCTACCACTTCTTTGATCCCATGTTCATAATGATTCCGGTCCTTGGAAGCGAAGAACTCTTGCTTCCAACCTCCACCTCCTCTTGGTTGAGTTAGGTTTAGACTATATACTGGGTGTGGCATCAGTTCGATTCCCTCAAGTTCTTCGATTTTATTCCGAGTCTTTCAGGTGTTCTTGCGTTGTTTTACGTTGTCTTGTGTTGTCTCACGTTGCCTTGCTGCAAAAGGGCTCGGTTTCTTTCAATCAATGCAAGGTATTTTTGCCGCACGGTAGCATACATCTGCTCTAGTTGTTCAGCGTACAGGTTGGCATAGATAGTTCGACTGTCCAGAACCAACTCCTAGTGAATTATTTTCTCATAATTCCATCAGACGCAGAGTATCACCTTGTATTCGAAACACCCACGTTTGGCGACATATTCTGGAAGCTGAAACTTGCTTGACCACTGCTTATGCATGTTAGAATTTCGGAAAAATATCTACGTTCCTTCGCACGTTATTATCCTCTTAAAGAAAAGCAGACCACGCGGATTTTTCAAGAGTTCCTTGCAAACATCCACTCGCCTCCGAGCTTGAGCTGGGGTAAATTCGTAAGGTACAATTCGGTAGCTCCGGATGCTTTTGCCGAGGTCGTGAAAGTAACGAACCACACTGGACTGTGATATGTTGAGCTTGCCTGATACTCTACGAGGGCTACTCACCGGATTTGCCTCTATAGATTCAAGTACTGCCCCGGAATACACCGCTAAAGTCCTACCTGACCTTACCTGATCATCGAGTTTCGACAAATGTCTTTGGCTGCTTCCGAGACGTCATGGCCCAGCTTGAACTCGTAAACCATAAATTTCCGAATTAGATTAAGTTGCACGCTCATACGTGCGGCTGCCAAATCACATACGAAGGGAAGTAATGCACAACGTGTAAGCGCACCAGCTTTTATCAGTGGAACCAACAGACATATCCTTTAAGTATTTTTGAAAATATTGTACCACTTTATAAGCTGTGCGTTTTCTCCTGTGTATAGTTTCTATCCGTATCATTACATTATTTAGCATTATTTCTGTAAATGTCATCGAATTGCAGTAAATTAAAGCCGTTATTTTGTCATTTTAGTTTACTCAAAGTTCCTTGAGTTCGGCAGCTGTTTAATATTTCAACTTAGTCAATGTGTTTCCATTGGGTGTTATATGGTAAAATGCGAATTTTAGAAGATGTATAGCCATACAATAATTTACATTATCGTGAATTTTGAAGTATGATCCTCATTTTTAAATAATTAGACCCAGTGGTATTAATTAGCATTTTGATTTTAAATCCCAATTGGTTGATAATTATAATCAAAGTGACAGACTGAACTTCTTAACTTTCTGAATGCAGCCAATTTATATTGTGAAATTTCACTCTGAATGTTTCAATATTTACATGTTTGCATTAAAGAGATTTTGAGGTTCAATATCCATATTGGAGTAATCTTTCTTCCTGATAATCATTAACATAAATGCTACATGTGGTCAAAGTGGTAGTGATTGTAAGAACCGTTAGAGTATCAGAAAAAATGCCTTGCAAATTGCGTACCGGCTCTTTACGCTTAAAGTTCAAATCGCGTTGAAGTTCTTTCATCCTTTCGAAGTCGATAAAATATACTAAGCAAGCGTCCGAGTAATGTCTACCTCTGTATTTGTAACCTCATACATGGGTTAGAATTTATTATTACTACATACGGTTAAAGCGGACAAAAAGCTTAGCGGCATTTCATCCGTCTTTACTTATCGAGACCAAGACGACAGGTGATTGTTTATAAACCAAATAGTCAATGCTATTAGCATACCCCTTAAGTGTGTGGGGGTGAGAGATTCTGCAAAATGAACTTGGAATGGGTGAAAGTTTCTGCTCGGTGTGTACCACGTCTTCTGACACCTGATCAAAAGTGCACCAGACTGATCACATCACTGCAAATTCTTCCTTTTTTTAAGGCAGATGCACCTGGTTTCTTTGAACGTTTACAAACCCAAGATGAGTGTTGCCTTCATCACTTTAAGCCAGAGGCAAAGAGAAAATCCCTGTAGTGGAAGAACCTCTCCTCACCTGCTCCGAAGTAGGTCAACGTCGTTTCACCTACAAAGAAGATGGTGGCCTCAGTTGTTTGGGATGCAAAAGGCATTGTGTTTATTGACTACCTTCAAAAGAGCCACATTATCAATGGAGAATAGTATGCCAACTTGCTGAGGCAGCTACGAAAAGCTATCAAGGCCTGAAAAATTGGCGAAAGGTGCCTTGTTTCACCAGAACATCGTCCCAGCACACAAGTCCTTGCTTTCAATGCCTACTGTGCGTGACTGTGGCTTTGAACTAGTTGATAATCGTCCATATTCTCCTGATTTAGACCCCTCTATCATCTGTTCCCCAACACGAAAAAAGAAACATTTGGCTTGGATTCAGTATCGCATTGATGATGACGTCATGCAGTTGATGACTTTTCTTGACTAACTGGGTGAAAGTTTCTTTGCAAATGAGATCCAAGCACTGCAATACAGATGGAAACAATACGAGGACCGCAAAGAGAGACAATGCTGAAAAATAAATTTCATTTGGTAACCTTCCATGAGAGTTTTGCTAAGCGTATGAACTTTTCAGTCAACTCTCGTAAATGTGTGTTCGTTACATGTAAAACGGGTGCTAAGCAGACTAGTAGCAATCGATCATGCATTCACCATCAGTAAAATAATATAACATCGTTATACTTAGTTTCCATTCTGTGGATGTGCTTCAGTTAAATAAATAAAGAAGCAGAGAACTGAATCTCTAGCTTGTACAAATATTTGAGTGTATTTGCCTGTATATATGTATATATAAATATGTGTGTGCGCAGGTAGATACTGACATGCACGTTAACTACATATTAACATATGATATATATATATGTATATATATATATA
>NC_068988.1:65658109-65661053 GCF_001194135.2 Octopus bimaculoides | reverse complement strand
AAGATATCAAGTAGTGATGCAGTACGACTGTTTCAAGCGGCTCCATTTAATTGAACAATGTAATTATTACATCAATTTAGATGTTGTGTCATCATCAGCTGCATGAATAAATAAAAAAAATTAATAAATAAATAAATAAATGGAATTTTAACCAGTTTGACACATTAATATAATTTTTCTCAAATACTTTAGCAGAGCAAGAAAATGGAAGAAATTCATGTTGTCGCTATTGTAGCTAAGAATTGACTACACAATGGGCTTCATGCGATTCTTGGAAATGTAGTCTATTATTAGCTGCAATAGCGACACATAGATTGCTTCCATCTTCTTTCTCTATTAAATTATTTGAGAGAAATTGTATTAATGTGTCCAACTGGTTAAATTATATTTATTTATTCGTGCAACTGATGATGGCATTGCATTTAAATTGATGTAAAGATTGCATTGTTCAATTAAATGGACTCGCTTGAAACGGTCGTACTGCATCACTACTTGATATCCTGTTGCTTATTTTGATTTTATTCACCTTGCATGTAGCTGTGCGGAATATACCGGACTGACTTGGTGTTTCAACTTAGATACCTAATTCAACTGATTCTCAATTATATATGTTTATATAATGCTATCTGACTTCTTCTATGAAACAATATCAAACGTGTGCAATATTCAATATCCCGATCGAAAATAAAACCGAGGAGCAGTTTCTAAATGTTGACAAGACAAACAGAAACACCGTAGAATGTGCATACATGTATATCTAAGTCTATGAGTGTATGCATTTGCATGTAAATATGATTTGACAGAACACATATTTTTGTACTTTCTACGGGGAGGTGCCGAAAGGTTTCTGGCTTTAAGGGTATCAAAAAAGGCCTGGCTGTACGCCAAACCTTCCGAGTCCTATTACAGGGATTAGAAAAAGTAAAGAACCGTTGCAATAAGTGTGTGAATCTGAGAGGAGAATATGTTGAATAAAATGATATTTAATTTATCCTATTGTATTCTCTTTTATCCGAAGCCAGGAACTTTTCAGCACTTCCTCGCATATGTCAAGGTGACTTCCAGATAATATTCATTTCAAAAGTTGCCTGGATTGAGTTGTAACATGCAATCTTGTCGTAAACATTTATCCATGTATTATGACCGGATATGACATTGCAAATTCCCTTCAATGCATCACACACACGCGCCAGTGCGCGTGCGCTTGCACATACACACACATACACACATATATATACATACATACAGATAGATAGATAGATAGATAGATAGATAGATAGATAGATAGGTGTGGATGAGTGAAGCGTACAATGGGTATGTGTGCATGCACCTGTGTTTTTCTGGGCGGTGCGAGTTGGTTAGTAAATAAGGAAGGGCTTTTCTTTCAGACATGAGTTCAGCATTTGGGAGTCTTAATCTTTCACAGCTACGAGAATTTTGAATTAAAACTAACATGCAAACTATATGTATATGGGAGGCATGTATATTATGTCTATGAAAAAACATATATATGTTTATATATATATATATATTTATTTATTTATGTGTTTCAGCCAAGTGGCTGCGGTTATGCTGGATATATATATATATATATATATATATATATATATATATATATATATATATATATATATATAACGAAAAAGGGGTGAAAACATCCAATCTTTCACTGGGTCCTCTGTTAAATACCCAATTTTGCAGAGAAAGCCTTACAAATTACATGGGTGCATATTAAATTTGAAAAATGAATAGAAACGGGTGATATATATAACAAATGACACACACACGCATACACACACACACGCACACACACACACACACACATACATATATATATCAGAAAAAATAATAAGGTACTCAGAGATCTGGATGGTTGTACATCTACAGATTTTTATTGATATGTCTTATAAATCATATGTTAGCGCCTGCATCTACTCTAATAGATTCTTCAGATTTAATTTCTTTGAAGGGATTCGTCTTAAAAAGAGACGAATCCCTTCCAAAGCATTTCAATCTGAAGAATCTATTAGAGTAGATGCAAGCGCTAATATATTATTTATAAGAATATGTGACATATTAATAAAAATCTGTAGATGTACAACCTTTCATATCTTTGAGTACCTTATTATTTTTTCTAATATATAATATTTTCTAATAAATAAAGCGCAGAGACGTATTACATTTAGTCTAAATCGTAAATAAATACTGAATTTAGCCTCTACTTCATGATACAGCTACTGGTCCCAAATGTCATTTTCTTGTAAAATATAAAATAAACCAATAGGCTTTTTTACATAATAGTATTGAGAACTTGTAATGTATGTGGCCCATCGTTCCTCCCCCTCTGTCTTCCACTGCTTTGCTTCTCCCTCCTTCGTCCCCTTTGCTTAATCTTTTTAAAGTCTTAGTAAATAAATTGTTTTCTTTTGTAAATACACGTAAACGATCATCTGTATTTTAATACTCGTCAAGTTATATTATTATTCCTATATATTATACGATAACATTAATGTATAGATAGATAGATTGAGAGAGAGAGAGAGAGAAAGAGAGATAGATAGATACATAGATACATACATACATACATACGTACATACCTACATACATACATACATACATACATACATACATACATACATACATACAAATATACATGCATTTTAGCATTAGCATGACATTAAGTCTAAGAAGATACATAGACACGCTGCGCTCTCGATGCAACCGACTTCGAATTTAAAAGCTGGACGCTACAACAATGCATTGGCGGCAACAGTAATTTTGTATATTACTAAGAACGCGACGACATTTTTCTCGTGAAGTTTGTTAGCATAAAAATACGAAAGCATAAGAGTATTGTGAATACATAATGAACGTCCTGTTATATTGAATGTTTAAGGAAACATACATATATGTGTGTAATATGTATGTATATATATATATATAT
>NC_068988.1:65650756-65656935 GCF_001194135.2 Octopus bimaculoides | reverse complement strand
ATATATATATATATATATATATATATATATATATATATATATATAGCATATATATAGCATATTTATACATACACATGCATATGGATATATATAGGTATATGCATATATCATATGTAAGTATATATGTATATATTCGTGTATACACATATACACACACCTACACACACAATTTCACTCATATTCTCACTTATATAGACACTGTGACTCTACAAACACGTACACATATACACTACGTACACATTCAATGTCTGAACGGTTTATATTCTTCATATCAAGTAAATTACACAACACGAAATGAACACAGACACATTGTTGCGTTGAAAGCTTCTTTTTTGTTCGTTCTTTTCTGTTTTGCTTTGACAAATTCTAAAGATAGCATCTGCATGGAATTTATCTGCAGTGCTGCTCATATAAAATAAAATTCCAAAAGAGAAGCAGTGGCTTTAAAAAAAAAATGGCTGAGTTTGAACAAAAAACAATTAAAGCAAAACCATTGTTGAAAAGACGTTGGAAATGTGAGGTTGAATATCATTTCAGCATTTTTGGTTCCTGATGGCTAATTAGCTAGCATTAGGTTTGATGATACATGCATATATATATAATGTGTGTGTGTGAGTATGATGTACATGGTGAACTAGATAACACTCAACCATCACGCATGCTGCTTATGGATTACATGTACTCACATACATACAGACACATACATGTCTGAGTATATATGCTTGTGTTTATGTTTGTATAGGTGTATGCGTATGCAGTAAAATGATTTTTGTTTTTATAAAAGTCAAGTTTTGAACTGATAAAACTATCTACCATAGTCAGTGAAAAGCATTTCTCTCAGTTACAGCAAATGTTATTTTGTTTTGTTTTGTTTTTTCATTAAGTATTCCGAGAAAGAGATGTAGCATTGATGCACTTTGTAACTGTTCCCCCTCTTCGCCTCAATACCGATAAATACAGCACAGTTCTCTGTTGCTAAAATCTAACAGTGTATCAATCTTTCTCTGCATTCCAACATTGCAGTATATTTTCTGCTGCCCTTTGCCAAACAATTACCATCGCCACTCATTCTAGCAAACCATGAACTCTTCTGAAACCCCTGTTGCACTTTTCATTTCTTTTTTACGTTTTGGTACTGGGGTAAATATTTACAGGTGATAATGCTTAGCGGTATTTTCTCCCTCTTTACGTCTTGAGTTCAAATTCCACCGAGGTCAACTTTGCCTTTCATCCTTTCGGGGTCGATAAAATAAGTTCCAGTCGAGGAATGGGGGGTCAATATAATCGACTTACCCCCACCCTCACCCTTAAACTTGCTGGCCTAGTGCCAAAACCGATAGTTAAAGAAAACTGTGTTTTGTAGTTCTTATGCTTATAGCATATTATAATACATTCTTTTAATTTTTACTTTTTTCAGTCATTTAACTACGCTATCCTGGGGCTCCACCTTTTGGAGTTTTAATCGAGCAAGCCGACCGCAGGACCTTTTTTTTCAAAAAGCCTGTTACTTCTTATTCTACTGGATATCTTTTGCCCAGTTGTTAAGTTACGGGAACGTAAACACACCAGCACCGGAGGTCAAGCGATGATTCGGGACAAATATAGACACAAACACACACACACATAGATTTATACATATACATACAACGGGCTTCTTTCAGCTTCCGTCTATCAAATCCACTTACAAAGTTTTGGTTGGTCCGAGGCAATAACAGAAGCTACATGCTCAAGGTGCCACGCAGTAGTATTGAATCTGGAACCATGTAGTTTATAAGCAAGCTTCGAAATTAATAGAATTTCCGAATGACACTGCGACCCATATATTGGCAACTACTGCTCTCCACAGATTAAACAACGTCTGGATCTCTCATTTATTTTCATGGCTACCTCTTATACAGACACACTTCGCCACGAAAATTAAAAGCGTAATTATTTTACTCAAACTTTGCATTAAGAAAAAGTACTGAAGTGAAAATCTTTGATAAAAATCGGAATCAGACAAGTTAAGACACTATTAACATTTAATGCTGTCAGTATAAAAAACTCGCATATTAAATAGAATTATACAAAGAAAATACATTAGCTCAATTGCTACTGTTCTTCTAGCTATTTTGCCAAGACAACTCGACATATTTTTCTGTCTTATTAAACCTCTCCAGCGAAGCCTGCACGTGCTTTGAGTTCATTATTTTACATCTAATTTTTTCATCAATCTAATCAGTATTGATTAGAGAACTACTAATTAGATGAATAATAATGCACTACTCAAGCATGCATGAAAATTATCATTAGACAAACATTTGTTTAAAAGAATGACTAAAATAGTATCCGTCATTCACACAATGTTGCCTCTCCTCAACGCATAGTTTCTTTTCATTAGCGTTTTTATGCTCACATCAAAAATGCTAACATCAACCTAACTGTTCTTTTCCATATCAATGGCGACTCAATGTAATTTTCTGCTAGTGGTTTGTTTATACAGGTACGCTGCCGCTTTTCCAGCAACTGATGATGTGATACTTCTCTTAATCAGGTCGTAATTTTGTGAGGACACTTAAATTTTCTGCGATTATTACTAATAACTTTCTTCGGTACCAAGCCTTAGTGATTATTATTTCTTTATTCACTAGTAACATTTCATAAAGACGAAAACATTCTTCCTCCTCCTGACTTTAATATGAATGTGCAAATGCTTAAAACTAAATCTATTACGACGTGCTAACCCTTTAACGACTTTCTCCTTGTGAAGTGTTAATTAAAATAGCTTACATTCACTGCCAGGAATACAACGTCTCGGCATAGAAGAGGAAGAAGTAAAAATGTCTTTCACATTCATGTTTTGATATAGGATCCATTGAAGCCTAAGAAGTTAACACGAGACATTAAGTTTTGGTTTAAGTATTTGTACCTGCATATTTCATACATGAAAGACTAGAAGAAAATCTCCAATTTATAACACGTTTCCAATGAACAAAGGTGTGTCAAGCAACATAAATAAGGGTTTAATTCCTGGATTTTTTAGCTTTTACGAGGTGCGTTCAAAAAGTATCCGACTTTATTTTTTACCGCCAAAACTAATGCTGTGTGGGAAAAATCCTTTGGATGAAAGATGACACTACTCTCCCTGCGCGTGCTTGAATATTTTCGTGCCAGCCGACCGACTGCTCGCATCATTTCCCAGCTGTTGCGCATAGAGTAGAGACTCGTAGTGCGCACTCGTCTGATGTTAGTTTTCCCGCAAGATGATCGAACGCGTCGAGCAGAGACCATAAACCCATGTTTCATCAACTGTTAGAATGATCTCCATTAAGTCTGGATCGTGGTTTGCAAAGTGCAGTATGTCCTGAGTGATTTCCATGTGGAGTTGCTTTTGTGCTCCACCAGCATCTTGGGGACGAGTTTCTCTGACACTCTTCTCATACACAGATCCTCCGATAAAATGGAAACTACTGATACTGCGCTGATTCCCACTTCGTGATCAATTTCCTGGATTGCTGCATGACTATTCGCTGAACCTTCTTAATCGACTCCCTGTTTCAGTTTGTGGATTTCCTGTATGAGCGTACCTCGCTCTCCACTGAGATGCGGCTACGTTTGAAGCGGTTGTACTACTCCTTCATCCGAATTTTGCCCATGGCATATTCACCAAAGGCCTGCTCAATCTTTTAGATGTCTTGAGCTTGAGCATCACCAAGCTTTTGGTAAAACTTGACGCAATATCCCTGCGAAAACGAAAATCCGTTCAGTGCGCACAGCATATCTGTACTCAAGGTGTACAAGCCGGGAACTGACGCGGCCTATCGGCGCAAAATTTCTTACAAGTGCAGGAATAGCGGTGCCGCTTTCCGTACAGGTGATTTGACTCACATAGCATTAGTTTTGGGCGAGAAAAATGAAGTCGTGTACTTTTTGAACGCACCTGGTATATTACTGTGCAGTCGCTTCGCGCTCTCGTCGCCTTCTCTCTATTTTCATATTCCACAGAAAGACATTTTCATTTTCTACAAAATGTGATTGTGGTATCATTTATTAATTTATGTTTTCCTAATTTCCACGACCACCCTGTAAAAACTAATCTTCCAATTTGAATTTTATATCAATCCCTCTAGTATACGTAAGTGTTATCTGTAGCAATGTTTCTAGCGATTTCCAAGTTGCAGTGTATAACTTGAGGATGTCACTGCGCAAGACACAGCTAATTTTCCTACCATAACACTTGTATTCAAGTACAGCGCAGTTTAACTTGTTGGTTAAAGGTGTCAACTTGGCCAGAAAATTATTGGAAAGAGGGAGTCCCCTTGGAATATTTGAATTCTAATACAGATGGGGCTGGTTTTTACATATTCCCGCCTTTTGTCTATCAACATAATTGTTAACCAATTAGTCATAACATGTTTAATGTATCTACTTATTATCGTAGCAACTTCGTTGCTGTCTGTTTCCAGGATTCCATGTGTGATCAATACTGTTAAAAGCCTTCCGTTAATCAATCCTGTCTTTTCCTACATTTTCCGGTTGTATATCTCTCGCCGAATATTTGATATTTATAGTCATTTGATCCTTTGAAGCACTGCTTCTGCCAATCAAGACAAATGTTGCTTTTCCGTTATTTCTCCGTTATTTATATATCTTCTGTGATATTATTGCATTAGGGCTTTGTTAGCTGCATAATGATAGTTTATGAACCTGTAGTTTTAATGGCTTATGTTTCTTTTGTCTTGAGATTTAAGATGGATTTTCCATCAGAGCTTAGATATTGCTAGTGCACTATGTGCACCTGTTAAATATTCTTTCCGTAACTTTGAGACCCTATCGTTCCTGAAGCTTTCTACAGTTTGATTCCCATAGCGTCTAGGCTAATTCTTAAGGCTCTCTCACTCAATAATAAAAATAGTAATAATAATAATAATAATAATAATAATAATAATAATAATAGTAGTAATAATAATAATAATAATAATGATTATTATTATCATTAATATTATTATTATTATTGTTATTGTTGCTGTTGCTACTACTACTACTACTACTACTACTACTACTACTACAGCAGAGCTGCTGCTGCTTCTACTACTACTGCTACTATTTGTGTCTGATGTCCCAATCAGTATTGTACTCTACATCATCATGATTTTAACATCACTATCATAAACCTCAGCAGCAACCGTAGTAGCACTGCAATCATCATTATGATCACCATCATCATCATCACCACCACCATTCTTATTATCATCAACTTGGATGTCATTCGTTCATTACTAATTCGTCTTTACTTCTACATTCTACTATATTCACAATTTTTATGCTATATATTTCTGTTTAATCATTTTTTTTCCATTTCATGAATTTTGAGCATCCTTTGACAGAATTATTCCATTCTCGGTAATTTTCACATGACCAACACTATTCGCGACTATTAACATTTTTATCAAATACTCCAGTTTGCATTTCTAACGAATATCGTTGTTTTTTTATTGGTTTTGTTTTCTTCCATTTATGTTTGTTTTATATATTTCTGCTTTGATTTCATTTTTTCTTTTATTATTCGTATATGTCTTTGAAGTTACACTAATTTCTCGGGTGGTGATATAAAAATATATCAAGTTGGATATTAACGTTCTTTGATACTAATAAAAAATAAGATATATCTATATTTGCGTAAGAGTTTTTGTGAGCTGCGAAATAATCATTAAGATTGTTCTACAAACTAGTTAGGGTAAAATTATAATACTTAGGTCCAGTTTAACCTAATGATATAATGACTACAGTCTTCGATGCAGTTTCAATTCTCCATGGGTGCCATTTACACTCCATTTATTGAGTTAATGCCACTGAGAAACGCATTAGCATCACGAATCCAGAAACATGGATACAACGTGTTATATCCATGCGTTTTCCAAACTTATCGTTTACTTGTCTCAGTCACCGGGTTGCAGCCATGCTTGGGCACCGCAATGTAGGGTTCAGTTGAACAGATCGACTCTAATGATTTTCTATCGAAGTTTGGTGCTTATTCTCTCAATCTCGTTTGACGAACGGATAACTTACGGGGATGTAAACAAACCAACACAAGTTGTAGAGGTCAAACAAAACCCAAACACATATCTATATACATCACTCACACACACACACACACTATATATATATATATATATATATATATATATATATATATATAT
>NC_068988.1:65643856-65650458 GCF_001194135.2 Octopus bimaculoides | reverse complement strand
CGATCTCATATATATATATATATATATAGATTGTATGAGATATAGACGTAAGCCTATGCTGTCGTAATACTGCAGTATTACAAAAGCCTTAGAGTGCCTTTAGTAAATTAGAAGAGGTACAACCAAGGAGAGATGAAAGAGGCAAAATCGGCTCAGCAGGAACAAGCTTCTCGTTTTCTCTCTACTAACTCCACTCACAAGGCTTTCGTTGTCCCGAGGTTATAGCCACACAATATAACTGAATCCGGAACTATGTGCTTGGGATGCAAACTTCTTCCTAGACAGCCAACTATCTCGCTGAGAAATTAAGCCACATTGTTAAACCATAAGGCTTTTGATAATATGGAATGAAGGTTAAACTAAGCTAATGGTTTTATCGTATTTATGACTTACCAAAAACCACTTAGAGCCCTTTACCAGAGGTGAAGGTGAACTTCGAATTTAAGCAAGATTTTGAATGGTACAGGCCATTTACATAATATTACGTTTAGACGTAATATTAGTATTAATTATTATTGCATTATTACATTGTTTTATTACTCAGTATTAATTACTGTTGTATTATTACACTGTGGATAATACAATTAAATACTACTGCACCATTACGGTGTGAATATGTATATAGTCATACCTATATCTTTAACAGCACGCGCGCGCGCGTGTGTGTGTGGTATAGCATCACAGCACTCCACTCTCATAAATAAAGATTTACAATAATATAATGCATCAATCAAAATGATATTTCACCTTTTATTTGGTATTTGAATGTCTTCTTTTATTCAATTTCAATAATCAAAACCTTTCAATGTTTGCAAGCAATTCAATCAATATAAAATTAATTGGATAATTATCTAAATTTGAAATTTAAACACTGGTGTTGCTAATCAGCGTTCAATATTTTTTGGCAATTCAAAATCTATTAATTTAAATATGATTTTAAAAATAAGACAAAGAAAATTACACGCTATTGACTAAATTTTCTTTCTAATTTGTTTTCAAGCTAAATATAAACAAAGAAATGACTAATAAATCGTTTATAATTATTTTATTTGAATTAAACTGTTATTGTTAATATTTCAAAAATGTTACAAACAAACACTTCTACATTTAAACACTAACACGCATGTACGTAGATAGTACCCTCTCTCCTTCTCTCTCTCCCTCCCGTTGTTCTTTGTCTATACGTATGAATATATATATATATATATATATATATATACATATATATATATATATACATATATATATATATATACAATAAGATAATTTTAAATGGAGAAAATACTCAATGTATAATGCAACCGTTTTTTGGGGGGGGGCTCGTTTATGAGCTAAGGAGTAATTAAAATTTGCAGAAGATGAAAATTCCAGTTGTCATCCGAAAATGTAATTGTGCTTAACTGTTTTATAAGACCTGGATGCGATACATGTTTATATTAAAAATTCAAAATATAAAAATAATTAAAAAAATATAATAAAAATAAGATATCAGGTGTAAATGAAGTAAGATATAAAAACATGAAAACTGTGTATGCGTGTGTAGATACATATATTCGAGGGAGAATAACTAGAGTTCAGTAATACGAAATATCAAGAAGGTAATAGTTAATTGAAAATAAGCATTAGTTAAAACCTACGGCCGTTTCAGAAAATATTAAGGGGCTGTAGGAACATTCCATAGTCAACTCCGTAGAATAATATTTCCTTTTTCAGTGTTTATTGCTTGTGGTAAGGTTCATTTAAAATTCTACATGATGAGTTCCTGTTGTTGGGGGGACGTCGAATGATTAAATAAGTTAGGCTCCTCGGTAACATTGCCAGGTCAGAGACTTCTGGTAATTATCCAGGGTCCTCAACCCGAATGTTCTTCGGAACAGATTGATGAGATGATTATCATCGAGGTCCAGGATCTCCACTCTGCATTGCCATAGAGGCAGATTATTAGGTCTACGTCTAATGTGAGGGAGAATTTTATCCATTATGGATTTACTAATACTACCCAAATCGGATTTAGTTGGACAAATTAACCTGATGCCAGGTTTACTTCCAAAATCCAGTTTCTGATCTTTTAATATAAAGTCGGGTATTAGGGTTCAGTTTTATCAGTAGATTTAATTCTTTGATAAGTTTGTAATGATTAGTTTTAATTTCATTTCGACCATTATTAATAGCTACTTTGTATTTAGAGCTCAATTCCTTCAATAATAGATTATTATATTCATCAGTTGGAATTGAGTAGACATTTCCGGTTTTATCAGATAACACGTGCAAGTCTGGGGAGTACTATATATCCGTAATAATTTTGAAGCAGCTTACTATAGAGTGTATTGGTAACTTCCTGAAATTTTAATTTCTGTACGTTATGGATGAGATCCTTTTCAAAAATCAATAAACCCAGATTAGTTGGAGGGTTTCTGCAAGATTTTAAATTAAAATTATTGAAAGCATGATTGCTTTCGTAATTAATATTGTTGTTTCGTTTGTATATCGGGTCTTAATAGGACCCCCCCCCTCGCCATCTTAATCTTCTTATAAATTCACTGATTATTTTTTTGTAACAGCATTTCTCTATATAGAATTCTAGGTGGTATTGGGATGCTTTTAGTTGACAACTCCAGAAATTTCTCCTCCATTATTTTACTATATTAAATGCACAGTATGAGCGAATGTAGAATAAGATAATTTTCAATGGAGACAATATTCTGTGTGTAGTGCAAACGTTCTTTTTTTGTGCTCGTTTTTATGAGTTAAGAAATAAAAATTTTTAGAAGATAAAAATTCAAGTTGTCAGTACTTCACATTCGACAAAATTTGACATCAGAACTTAAAGACAGGCCTGATGCTAATAAGCATTTTGCCGACGTGCTAACGATTCTGACAGGTCGCCGCTTTTATAATAATAATATATTAAATTTGTAGATCTGCATTATAAATACATTTTACCTGATTTTACCAATCGATTTTGCATGACAAAGGTAGAAGGAAAACCCACCCCAGAGCTCGTCAGAAGCACTAGTGGAAAAGGTTTGGTGACAGTTCTTTGCTACTCGGGGTCAGAAAGTATCACATACGTTCTGCGGATCTTATGAAAAGCTAGAACGTAAAAAATGCATAGGAGTTCTGCTGAGAAATCCATCTATAGTAATGCCTCTTACAGACACACAGACAGACAGAATGACAGACAGACAGACAGACAGATAGATAGATAGATAGATAGATAGATAGATAGATAGATAGATAGATAGATAGAATAAGTAAATATAAGACAGACTATATTGAATAAGTAAATATATATATCGGCAAGTGAGATGTATGGTGATACCAAAGATCAGCATCTGGAACGACTATGAGAGCTTGGCAGAGTGCTGTTCATGTTTAGAGAGGTGTGGCGCAGTGATATTTTCTGGTTATGCGTAATAAATATTTTCTTTATTTTTTCTGTTGAAAGAGACAAGGCTTGGCATGGTTCCAATGAAAGAAGCTCTGAAGATCACCTTTTATGGATTCGATCCAAATTTGGCACGTGATGTCTAGGTTGCGGGAAGGTGATGCATGGTTAGAGAAAATGAGGAAGAAAAGAAGGGTCGTGCCATCTGTATGAGAGTGGGTGTTGCTGGGTCTGGCAGCAATTTGATCATATATGCACAAACATATATAAGTAAACATACTCACAAACACCTTTCAATTGGAAATTTAATTTAAGTAAACTTTCATTCCTGCAATATTATGAATTTGCAGAGAATGTTTGAGAGTGGGAAAAAAAACGGAAAACATGTCTGTCTTTTGGATTCTTCATTATGCTCGATTGGCATTAACAAGACGAACTGGCATCACAGAAATATTCATATGAATTAATGAAACTTCATAAATATGCATCAGTATATTACCAAGCTTAATTACGAGAGATATAGTTTGATCATTGGGGTCACTTTCAATGGCGGATGCTCAATGTCGGCTTTCGACCATTTTTACATAATATTACATGCATGGTCAGCGTTCTTGTAGCCTTCCAAACAATTAGTCATTAAGTAGTTGGTTTGATTTTTGAATTGCTAATTCATTTCCTTTCTTAATGCTTTCACTATCTATCTCTCAATCAATACTTTATCTTTATTTGTCTCTCTCTCAAAACATACATACATACATACATACATACACATATATGTACATATATAGGTGTGTTTATATGTGTGTATGGAGTCTGTGTGCGTAGTTATATGTTTATATCTGTATCTTTATACTAAATGCAGAAATGCACACACTTCTCTTTAATTTGCAACGATTATTAGTGATATACACGATGGTTAAAACAATTTACAGCACCAGTAAATGTTTATTTACCGAAATCATATCTACACTGAAATCAAACTTGACAGAGACAGGTTGAATTTATGGAAGGAAAATCACGCAGTCAGGAAGGGATTGGTAACAATCATGTAATCTCCTACGGTTCACACTTGGGTATAAACTGTGTAAACGTTTTAGACATTGTTTACTGTACACATAGGAAAATTTATATTACTTCTCCATGACGTCGATAAAATAAATATCACAAATGCTATGATATATTTCAGCCTACAATGTCCTTGTACATACTGTGTTTACAATTCATTTATTGATACAAGATCATGGTTATTTATATTATTACAAGTAACAGAATACTAAAGCGTCGAACAATATATTTCGGTATTTAGTGACGTTCCTTACTTTCTTAGTTCACGCAAACAGACTTTCCGAGTCTTGGTAAAAGTTTTCAGAACTGAATTTACTTTTGGAAAGTGACTTTGTCTGAGACCGTGTTGAACAGGAAATAATTAAATCATACGAGGTCATGCTGAAACGTTCCTGGCTTTGGGCAAAAGAAAATACAGGAGGATCAGTTAATTATGATTTTATTAAACATATTTCCCCTCTCTGATTCACACACTTATTACAGCGGTCCTTCAAATTTTCTAAGCCCTGTAAAAGAACTCAGAAGTTCGGGCCTCCAGCCAGGCCTTTCGCTATACCCTTAAAGCCAGGACCTTTTCAGCACCCCTTCGTAGTAGACCCGATTTTATCCAACTTTAAAAACGCATGGAAACTGTTCAAATCAGTTTACATATATTTCGAGAGGTATTGATATTTGCAGCCTGGCCCTTAACGCTCTTTTACGTTACCTTGCTACTCAAGGTTTTCTTTATTAAACTTACATGCTCAAGGGTCTGTTGTAAAGACCTTTTTTGACTTCTTGATATTCGCAGTCTTTAAGCCACTTCAAGATTCAGTATATCGTACAGACTACCATGGATTGCTACTTTTTAACGACCCAAAACGATGAAAGGCAAAATGGTTTTCGGTGGGTTTTTAACTCAAGCAGCAGACAAGACAGTCAGAACATAAAACGTGATGCATTCAATCCAACTCTAGCTACTCTGTCAATTCACCGCCTTCATCGGAAGAAAGATTCCAACAAAAGTGACCAAAATTACTGTAGAGCGATACTAAATATAAGCGATGAACTTGATGTGCTCGTTTGAAGTCAAGCATGTAGTGAAAGTGAAAGAATGATGTAACAAAAGTTGTTGCATGAACGGGAAAGAATACGATTTAACGTTGCAACCGTTGTTACAGTGGTTTATAAGATTGTTTAATACGTGAAATAACATGTTCTGGGTTATAGTTTGTATGTTAAATGCAGAATTGTCTGACAGATTATTTCAGTTTTTCATAGTTGCCTTACATAATCAACACTAAATAATTACTGCACGTATAATTTGTCTATATCCGGTACAGTAAGAATTTCGTTGATTAATTATTAGGTAACCATTCTTTATTATCATTATGGTAATATTGCAGATTTTCTATGCCAACATTCTTCAAAATTGTACTTCATTTTCGTCATACTTTTATTTGGGTTTGTTTTTATATATCACAATTTGTGACAAAGGACGGAGTGCAACTCAAGGGATCTTGTGGCCAAAGCACCGATCTTTTTGGCTTTTTCGCTGACGTCTATATCCTTTGCTAGTGCAATTGTGTGTGTGGGTGTGGGTGTGTGGGTGTTTAAGAGAGAGAGGGGGGAGAGAATGTGTGTATGTGTGTTTCTGTGTGTTTTTGTGTGAATTTACATGTATATATATATATAGATAGATAGATAGATAGATAGATAGATAGATAGACATTTATTTGATTGTTAATAAATAATTTACAATCTGAAAACGTTAATATGTTTTAGGATTTTCAGACAAAGAAAAAACGGCAAACATGAACTTTACTAAAGCAATTTGTAAACTGAACTGTAGAAACATGTAAGATTACACTAAATTTCAGTATGTAACAGTTATCTCAATCTCAGTAGGGAAACTCTACCTCTTCCTTCGTGACCAGTTCCATCTTTTTAGGAAGAATTCTAGTCAATTTAAGGCAGGCAGGTAGATATGTAGAAACAGAGAGACACGCATACACCCAGAAATACACAAAAACACATACTAGCAAACTTCGATTTTATACGTGCTTACAGGCGTCTAGGCGCAGGTATGGTAAGAAGCTTAGTATCCAACCACACGTTTCGGGGTTCAGTCCCAATGCTGCCTCTGTGTGTGTGTGTGTGAGTGTGTGTG
>NC_068988.1:65642362-65643687 GCF_001194135.2 Octopus bimaculoides | reverse complement strand
CGTTTGTCCCCACCACCATCACCGTTTGAGAATTGGTGCTAGTGTGTTTATGTCTGAACCCACTGGTAGACTTAATCTGTTGACCGGTCAAACCTTACCACCTGCCATTCTGAGTGCCTTTAGGATGTAGACAATTTCCTACATCCTTCTCTTCTCGGAAACTCTGAAAAGCATTTTGGGTACTGACTTCCTTCTTGACTAAAAGATAAATTATTATTTCTATTTTTGGCACAAGCACAGCTATTTTGTAGAGTTGGGGTAAGTCGGTTACATGAATCCCAGCACATGATTTTATCGACCCCGAAAGGATGAAAGGCAAAGTTAATCTTAACGGGATTTGACCTCCGAATGTAAGGATACAGTAGAAATGTTGGCAAGTATGTTATGCGACAGACTAACCGTTCTGCCCTCTCTCTGCTTACATGTACAAGCTTTTACACATTTCTGTCTACCAAATTTCAATCACAGAGTATTGATTAATTCTCACAATGTTTTATTTGCAGATATTAATCGGTAGATATTCAGACTGGACATCAGCATGTTCAGTGTCACATGTCTTGGAGCTGTGACAAAAATGACTTGCGAACTATGTTCCTTTTTATAATTTATACAAGACTATCAACTAGACAAATTGAAATGCCAGAGGTTGATGAGTTTGTAACTTTGTGTACTCATAAATATTCATATTTTACAATAAATCATCCAGGACTAGCTTTGGTATCGGTTAATGCCATGGCAGCCAGCTTTAATCTTGGTCAAATGTATATACGACTTTGGCGGTACGGGAATGTTTCGTTATTTCACACATTTTGGTAACTGCAAATGATATTACGAAAGCACAATTGATGGCAACAGTACTGAAGTTATATGTCCATGCAATAAATATTCCACTTAACGGTCATTTTGTTAATTAAACAGTGTCGATTTCTGTATTAATTGGTTTCCTTTCCATGTTAAGAAATCAATTGCAATAATATTAACAATAATAGCAATAGCGATTTACGAGGAGTTTGACAACAGCAACACAACCGCAAATAAAGTCATCAGCGGCAGCAGCAGCAGCTCAATAGCAGGTAGTTGAGGACAATGGAAACTCAAAGGCAAGGAAAAATACCTGATTAAACAAAGACACACAGACACACACAAATAGATACATACAGACAGACACACACACATATTTTATACAGTTGGGCTGCTATATATGCATTGTTATATACATGAGTATAGATACACATAGATAATTTAAACACGTACGTATTATCTATAAATAATATACATATGATATATATATATATATATATATATATGTGTACGTATCACATATA